>NC_063204.1:23696582-23699082 GCF_017589495.1 Alosa alosa
AACTAAACGGTTGATAAGCTATTTGCACCATTCCATCTCCAACTGGTGGTGCCCCCGTGCTCACAGGATGGGGGGAGTGTCACGTCCCTTCTTAGACTGGTCAGATGGTTTTGGCTTCCCCCTGCCGAGTAGAACGCCCCCCCCCCCCCCCCCCCCATCAGCTAATCCTCTCGTATTATCCTCCTTTTGAATTAATGTGATTCATTAATCCTGGGATAAACCCGCTGGAATAATTGCACAGCCCATGGAGAATACACGATTCTGCCGGGGAGCGCTGGTCCGTTACATTCTCACTTTTCCGGGGACCCCCTGCAGTAAGCGAGCCGCTCTCTCGGCAGGAGGGGAGTACACTTCCAGTTTCTGGACGTCCACTTTCTTGACCCGACACCCGACCCGACACCCACCTTCATCTCCATCATCTGCCAGCCCCAGAAAGACTATGTGGGGTACGTCTGAGTGGGATAGAATGGCATATGTACAGTATGTGTAATACCAACATAAGTACTGTATATTATGGATGTACAGTACAGGCCAAAAGTTTGGACACACCTTCTCATGCAATGCGTTTCCTTTATTTTCATGACTATTTACATTGTAGATTCATCAAAACTATTAATGAACACGTGGAATTATGGACAAAAAAGTGTGAAATAACTGAACATGTTATATTCTAGTTTCTTCAAAGTTGCTATTTTTATTAAATTTAATACCATATTCAGCAAGCCATAACTTGACATATTCATCTGTGGGCCAAATAACTTTGCATTCATTCATAGTTTTAATGCCTTCAGTGAGAATTTACAATGTAAATAGTAGGGGTGTAACGGTACACAGAAGTCACGGTTCGGTTCATACCTCGGTACGGACATCACGGTTCGGTACGAGTTCGGTACAATGGAGGGAAAAGCAAAACAAAAATGCAAAAAGCTAATTTTATTGTGCATGTCTCAGGCTGTACCACCTAGTGTCATGTCTCTCCAATGAGCTATTTGCAACAGCCTGAAGTGTGTAAGATGTGAACAGTACAATAAGTACCCAGACTCCATCTGTAACTTGTAAACAAAACAAGATAATCAGCTATAAAACTGAAAATAGGCCTATAGCATCTCTTATTTCTGAAAGTGCAAATTACATAGAATAATGATTTTTAAAAATCCACTGAAGCAAGGCCTTCAATATCCATGTTTAGTTGTATATGGAAGGGTCTACAATTTGCCTCAATATTTTTCAGTGTGTGTACAGTAATAATCTACTAACTGTGAAAATATCACACTATTTTGTCTTTTATAAAAAAACGAAATTGCTCCTTTCATTCCATAAAAGTCACGTGACTTTACCCTTTGACGTTAACTCACCGTAGCATGATTTCTTTATTAGCCTGGTTCGTGGTTAGCTTTGACACTTTCTTTTACCGTCTATGCACTTAACACTGCCAGCTCCTCATGTGAGAAGTTAAACATAAAGGTAATTACCACGCGATTTACATAGCTTTCTGTCATTACGAAATCATTTTAAGCCATAGGTTTTGGCCCTATTTGTATCCAAAGGCTGGTGAAGTAAAGCGCTTGGGAAGTTTTTTCCTCGTTTCAGTGATTGGTAGCCTAGGCTACATCATCTGGGTGATGGCGTCGAATATGTGTAGCATGTTCGATATATTTCCACTCACATAACGTTAGCCAACAACTGCTGAACAACGGTGACACACAGTTTCGTCTTATCCACCACTCTCTCGCCTGAAGTTCTCAAACTGGCAATCTTAAAGAGACCAGCGGGTCCTCAAACTCTTGTGGGTCGCCACCACTCGCTTAAGTTAGTGCTGCTATCTCTGACTGACTGACTCGACCGACGACCTGACAAAAAAATAACATAGGCGCCAATCAATCAGACCTTCAGAGCTAAGGCGAGGCTACAGATTAGCGTTAGGTGTCGCTAAAGAACAGTAATTCTGCATTACATGAATTAATCCGCACGCGAGTTTTATGTAACCTATTTTTATACCGTGTATTCTCCGTGTAAATTCATGCACCGAACCGTGATGCCCGTACTGTTTCGGTTCAATACGAATACATGTACCGTTACACCCCTAGTAAATAGTCATGAAAATAAAGAAAACGCATTGAATGAGAAGGTGTGTCCAAACTTTTGGCCTGTACTGTATTTTAATACCAGATTGTGTACATTCCTAGATTTCTATCATCCTCTTTTTTGGGACTGCAGTTGTAATGACTTACGATGAGGGAGTAGAACAGTGTTGAGGTGCTTTCACACCATTTGAAGACATGAGGTTATATGTTTTTGTCTGGGCATCAGGGGAGCTGGTCTGGAGTCTGTCTCTCTGTCACATGCTCCAGGTGTGGTACATTTGGCTGAAGAGAACCTGTTAAATGTTTACACAAAACGGCCTCCGACGCCACTGGAAACGCCCCCGCCCCAACACACACACACACACACACATTTGGCCACATGGGTATAATCCAGTTTGGACACTGCAGTGAGCTAC
>NC_063204.1:23704082-23754082 GCF_017589495.1 Alosa alosa
CGCTGCTCCACCCAGACCCATTAGTCTAATGACCGCTGCCTCTGATCCTCACCGGACGCTGCCGCCAGCGCTAGGGCCTTTGTTCATACTCACCAAAACACACACACACACACACACACACACACACACACACACACTGTGCACACATGAACATACATTCACGGACTCACGCATGCATATACACACATACAAAGCACCAGACAGGCTTTACATTCACTAATCCCATGTTTTCCTCCTTCTTGCTCTCTCTAGTTTTTTGTGTGCTAGCCATCCACCCATCCATCCACCCATCCACCCATCCATCCACCCATCCATCCACCCATCCATCCATCCATTCATCCACTCATGTCTGTGTGAGTCCATTTCATGTGTGCATCTAGCTGCTGTGTGAGCTTGGCTCTCCCCCTGCACAGGGACACAGCTCTCACCCGGGTCCCCTTCTCCACTCTCCTCTTCTTCAGTGAGGTTGGCTCTCCTTGTCGAGACGGAAATCCCGTTTTCTCTTACAGGAGAGAGAGATACCCTGGCAAAGTGCTGGGAGCACCCCCTCTCCTCTTCTCTCCTCCGCTCCCCTCGCGCCTCCTCTCCTCTCCTCCTCCCTCCCCTTGTGTCTCCTTTCCCACGCAGTCTGATTGAACCTCCCACACAGGAGTTGTCAGCTCTCATGCTTTGGTACACAGAGGTACTTTACTTCAGCGCAAATCTGTGTCTGGCTCTCAGAGGGAATGAGGATGTGTGTTTACACACTGACACATAGAGACCCTCTCTCTCTCTCTCTCTCTCTCTCTCTCTCACTCACACACACACACACACACACACACACACATACACACACACACACACTTAAGCATATCCAAACATAAAAGTGCCAATACATCACACAACTTTACAAATCCATTTAGATATATCCACATACAGACACAGACACACACACACACACACACACACACACACAGAGCAGAGTGACAGAGCAAAGACAGAAGAATAGAGATGGGACGAGGTGTTTTGCAGTTGCGCTGCAGAGATGTGAGCGAGTGAGCAGCAGACATGGTTGCTAGTTTTCCAGTGCGACTGCAGGCTGCCAGGGCATGAAGGAGATGAAAGAGCACCCGCCTCCGTCAGGAGGTGTGGGTCGAAGAGCGTGGGTCGGACACAGACACACACACAGGACTGCCTAATGGAATCAGTGTGTCCGTGTGGGTGTGTGTGTGGGTGTTTGTTTGTTTGTGTGTGTGTGTGTGTGTGTCAGTGCTGTTGCTGTTTTTTTTTTTTTACTGCAGCAAAGGATTTTTGCTTCATCCCCTCTTTGGTCTGCCTTCACCACCACTCTCACATCTCTGTCAGACTCTCTTTCTCTCTCTCTCTCTCTCTCTCTGTCTTTCTCTCTCTCTATTTCTCTATCTCACACCTTCTCTCTGTCTAACTGTTGTTTCAATCTTAGGCTTTTTGTTTATTTATTTATTTGCCCCATTGCTGTGAGACTTCAGATGTTTTTTTAACCAACTTCCAACACACTGCAGCTCTGTTTTTCATTGCCAGTCTGGGGAGCTTCGGCTGCGCGTGTCCATGTTTGTTTGTGGTCAGAAGTTTTATTGACTTCTTTCGTTCTTTCTTTCGTTTTTTTTTTTCTGCTGGGATCACAGAACCGCTATTGAAGTGGGGCCAGCTTTCATCTTCAGATGTGCACAGTAGCACTCTATGTTCCATGTGAACGGAGATTTGGCCTGTTCCTTGCTCCGGTCCATGACTCCACGTGTCTGTCGACGATATGTCCTTCAGTGACCTCAGTTCAAATACTTCCTCTTCTCATCCTGCCCCTCACATTGTCCTGCCTTCCTACAGTCACTGCCCTGTCCATCGTACTTGTATGAGGAGGATGATGCTGGCACAAGGAGTATTTTTTAGTGTGTGTGTGTGTGTGTGTGTGGGGGTTAGAGAGCACTTCACAGGCCTTTTGTGTCTTCATTGTGGGGTGTTTAGCATAAGCGTGGCTTGGCCAGGCTCCGCTACGCGGTTGTTCAAGTTTTATTTTACCCGGAGGCCTCTTTTGTCCCAGAGGAGGCAAACTCAGACTGTTGGTGGCCCAACGGCGTTGGGGGTCTTGGAGAAAGGGGAGCTGGTCTCTATCTAGCCCCCGACACCAACCCTCCCACCCCCCTGGACGCCCCTCTACCCTCCCATGAGGAGGGGTGGGGGGCTCTGGGGTGGGTTCCACTTGGCACAGCCGCCCGCCATCTGCCTCTGGTGCTTCTGTATCAGACACCAATCATGCCCCTCCTCTCCCCTCCAGCCTCGGAAAACTTTCGGAGTGAGAGGACGGAGAGAAAGGAGAGAGGAAGCCATTTGCGAGTGAGTGCTGAGCCAGGGCTGTCTGCCTACAAAGACCTCCATTGAGTGCCTCTCTCCGTTGCATCCAGCAGATGCACACAAATTATTCTGTCATCGGCTTGATTTAGCAGCTTAGCATTTTCAATTGATATTGATGAATTATAAGGGACGGTTCGGTATTTATGGAATGGACCACCGGAGTAAATTGGGGAGGGTCATGTTTTTTTATTCTTTGTTGAGGGGAGGCTCACCCATTTTTTTTCATTCAAGGAGGGAGGGTCACCCAACTTTTGTATTCATGAAAACAGCAAAATTAGGGCCGTCACCCAGGGCCTCGCACCTGGCCAAAGATGACATTAAGCGTTTATTATGGTCGCCATCAAAAGCGGTCATATAGATTGTCAAAGTTTTTTTTTTTCTTTTCTTTTCTTTCCGTCATCTACTTCTGATTTTTGGTCAATCCATACCGGGACACGAAACACCAGTGCACATGAAATTTGGTGGGTATGTAGCCCCACTAGACTTTTACGGGAAAATTTTTGTTTTCGTCCCGGGGCTACTCCCCGTGCTGGGCCCCGAACCCAAATAAAGCAGTTTTTTCCTAAATAACTACCTGAACCGTGGCACTGAGGATGAAGAATCTTTTATGGTATGTTGGTCTCAAGGGCCCACATCAACCTGGCCCATAATCACTCATTTGTGATTTGCACCCCCCCGGTAAAAAATGTAAATGCAATATCATTCTGCTTTAATCGCCCCTATCTTCAGTTAAGATGTTCAGAAGTGCACCAAATTTTATGTGTATGATTGACCTGGCATTCTCTGGGGGTATGCCAAGTTTCGTAGAATTTCATCCATGGGGGGGTCTAAAAAAATTTAGGTTATGTGTACATTTAGTGACTGTACAATCATTGGCCTGTAGATGGCGGTGCACACATATACACATGCACACACACACAGGTACGCACATACTGGGGGTATTCCAGAAAGCAGGTTTACTGGCTTAACTGGGTATGTTAACCCAGAGTTAGCGGTAAACCTGGGATTTCAGTTCCAGAAAATAAATATTTTTTTATAAGGCTACACACGCCCTCCGACTGGGAGTTTTTGTAGTGTTGGAGACGCAGAGCATATCAGCAAGCTGTCAGTCGGTGCGTAAAGTTTGCCTTGCGCTAAACCAGTTCCTGCGCAACTTCATTCGTTTTCCTGGACACAAACCCACGAGGATCATTAAAGTGTAGTTCACCAACTGGCAGGTTAGCATCACTTATTCAATTTTCCAAATGTGCACCGAAATGTGTCCAATAGGCTACCCATGCCTTCCGACATTCACCCTTCCGATGATGGAGTGCAAAAGTTTAACTTGCCCTACAGCTGCAGGACCCGCGTTAAAATAGCCTAGAAAATTACATTTGGGATTCTCAAAGAATTCTATGGCCCACTCAATCTGTGACAACTAGGCTAGTTTAAGAAAGCATCATTCAAAGCAGTCAATACAATACGTGATGTCCAGTGAATTATTTAATTGTTCTTTTGACATTAAATAGGCTATCTTAAAACATCGCATTTACAGGCGGTCAGTTAGGCTATTCTCTGCCAAGCAAGGTCACCGGGCCAGGCGCCTAAGTATTGCTCTTTTTTTTTTTGTTATTACAGTTCTCTCCTCCTCGTAAGCCTCGACTACTCCGCCTCTAAAAAATACGGTGCTCAATTCCTTTCGCCGGTTTCACTCATGGTTTCGACTCTCAATAGATGATGCCTTTATAAGTTCGCCGTGAACGCGCACAGCTCTAGGTTATCTAACACAGGGTTGATTGAACTAACTGGTAACCTGTGTTTTGGAACCGACAGCTCGGGTTTAGTCGCCACAGGTTCAGAGGTTAAGTTTTATCTCAGTGTTTGTTAAACCTCTTTTCTGAAATACCCCTACTATCGGTATTAGAACGGCCGATACATAATTACAAATTCAGTAGGATTAAAAGAAAGCCAAATTGGCGATAAGTAGTCGTTTTTCCACTAGATGGCGCATTGTTGCAGTGAGACGTAATTTTGTTGGAAGTTAAAGGGACACCAGGCAATGTTTTCGTGTTAATTAATCATCTTCGTAAGTTGGTATATGGTTAAATGACTCATTACAGGGCTTAATAGAGACTCTCTCGCCGCCCTACTGCCTGTAAGAAGAATATCCCACTTGCAAGTTCGGTGTATCCTACCCGCCGACTGAAGCAGGATCAGTTTACATCCTTCATACAGCACAGAGGCAGGCTAACGAAACTCTAGCGATTGTTGCAAACGTGTGTATAATGGCAGAGCCAGTGAAGAAGCAGCGAAAACCCTTGACGGAAGATGCAAAGAAAAGGAAAAAAGCTTCAGACCGGCGAGGGGAGTTTCAGAGAGAAAAAGCATCAAGCTTGCCTGGTGTCCCTTTAAAAGTGGGTTGGAAAAACAATGGGACGCTTCCTACAAGGACTGTAGTTTACGAGAGAACGTCTAATAAGGATAGGGACGATGTTCACATGAAATGTAATTCCCATTTCTTCTTGAAGCGAAATAAATCTGAGAATGTTTATCGGACATGCTTGGTTTTACTGCAGATGCGTTAATCTTATAATATCAATAAGGACCTAGGTACAATAATATTACCGTTAAGCGTTGGTTGAGTGATGGAGGCCAATTTGATTGCATTTGTAGAAAACTATAAATGCGGTTATACCAAGCAAATTGATAGCAGCACTGTAATTGTATCTTTCGACTGTCATTTGTTGCACGTGCTACAAAATCATTCTGTGCAATGGAAGATTTACCAACGTTACACCGGTCTGATACAGTTTTGCCTATACACGTGAGACTGAGGCGCCTGTTTATTTGTTTGAAGTGATCATAACTCCCTGATGCATTTTTGCATTTAGAATAGCCAGAGCGTGGATATCTCAATCGGAAAATTAAACAATATCGGGCACCTATGGACTAGGCTGGGTGAACCCAGCCTGATCTGCCCGCTATTTATTTTTTGATTTCTTAAAAGATTGAGCTTGGTCTGGTGAAAGCCAGACAAGCCATGGACCTCAGTTGCACAATGCAAGGGAACATGAATCAGCCTATATTTACGAACTAACAACAACGGACAACAGCTCTTCAACTTTGGCCCGTTAAAATGTGTATGAACAGTCTAGCGACGCATTTCATCAGGGCCAATTTGGACATGTCAGTTATTTGCACCACTGGTTAGATGTAAAACAGCATTTCGTTTCAGACTACAGACTACTGTTAGTTAATTTGTGCATTGACAATAAAGTATCACATGAACTAAAGATGACTAAAATCTTATGCAGAAGAAGAAACATTCACAAAAAATCCATCTATCCAAAAATGACCGTTGTTTTTGATAGCTGTTGAAAACAGCATGGGACTGACAGAGATGTTTTTGTTTATTAATAAATAAAAAAATAAAAATATAACATTATGCTGATACCTTTTGCTTTTCCCAAATACAATGTAGCCTACAGGTGTAAGTGACCTTTCATCAATCCAGTTGCAATGAATGAACTGTGATGAACTGCCCTACTTGTGATTGTTTAGAGATTTTAAAGGTTTTATAACAATGCTACAACTTCTTTGGCTATTCTACAATCTACAGTATTCACCTTTTCAGCGCCAGTAGGCTACTTTCTGTGCAGCCGCACACACACACACACAGGCATGCCAAACAAGCATACACAAAAGTTTCAAGAGTGGGGGATGGAGTAAAAGATGTAGACAAATTGATTAGTGTGATTTATTTTCGTGGAAAGGATGTACAGGACTGAGCGGCGGTCATATTTTGTACCACTATGCGGTACATCTAGTTCTTCATTAATGCCTATTGAAGCCTAAGCAAAAAGCTTAACGTGGCTTAATGTCCTAAAACAACGATCAGTGAATACCAAATTTCTCTCATATTGTTCCTCATAATCACTAAGAACCTTTCATTTTTTTAGCATGAAGTCATAGTAGGCCTATGCACTTAAGGTTAGGCTACCTGACGTGACAGCATGTTTCATCAATCTCCTTCACTGACGCATATGGAAAAGGCTTAATGTCCCAAAACAATGCTCAATGATCGTCAAATTTCTTTCTCATATTGCTCCTCATAACCATCTATAAAAATCTATCCCGAAGTTTTTTTTTCTTTTGGAGCACGTCCGAATCCCAAGACATAACGCACTGTAGGCTACCTCATAATAGGCTCGAGATATACTGTAATTTAAAAGGGGACAGATAGGCCTAGGCTACTGCACTTAAAACTTAGAAAAGTAAAAAGATTGAAAACTTAGTAAAAAAAAGATTGAACGAACCTTTCCGAACTTTTAAATTGCGATCAGTGACTGGCATCGGGTGAACGAAGCTTTTCGAAGTTGAACAGGCTATTAAAAACTATTTGCGCACCTCCATGTTACAGGAGAGACTAGTGGGCTCGCCCTTCTATGAATTGAAAAAGACGTTAGGCTATACCTGCAAGCTGGCCTGATGATTTCATGGCTGAGTAAGCAAGAAAAATGTTTTTTTTTCTGAGTCAGGATATGGCGAGTCAATGCCATTTATTTGTCCAAGGCTAGCCAACAGACCAGTTTCCATAGTGCACATCTTATCAATAGTTTGAATGTCGATTGTGTTTCTGCTCATTGACAAATAGCATTCAGCACAATGATTCATGCCCAATAAATTCCCCCTGTTAAAGTGCTTTGTTAGACTAGTTTGGTTTCGTGATGTAGCCTATGATAAACGGCTTATGGCCAAATAGCCTATGTGACTCAGCTAATGTTATACAATTCCCCCTCTTAAAGACAAGCTGGTGTAGCCTATTAGCCTACTATTAAAATGCACCGACAGGTTGCATGCGCATATGATTTCATGCACGTAGCCTAAGTGAAAAGGGCCTCACACCTGTCAAGTTCACACAGGGCCTCGCTCCCCCTTGCGCACTGGCGCCTTAATGCAGGGGCTTACCTGGGCTTCAGCCCAAGGGCCTCGACCAATGAGGGGCCTCCTAATAATAATAATAATAATGATAAACAATAACAATAAACGGCCGTGTCCGTATTCGCGGTGTCGGTCATTAGCCTACTCTGGAGCTAGCCTAAATAATTGAGCACATCGCTCATGACATCCATGCAGAGGCCCCCTTTGTCTTCTCTTCTAAAGTGTAACAAAATGTAACAAAACTTAATAAATCCCAACGGGTGTGTAGAGCAGCTAGAGGAGAGGCTGAAAAACTGACTGACAAACTTACAAACTCTGGAGATAACGTGGTTAGGATAGAAGCAACGATAAACGAATGACGTGGATTCCTGTAACTGTCCATGAAAACAGAAGGCATAGCAGGTAAATATCGTAGCAATTAGCCTGGCAATGAAACGGCTTTAAAAACATGTATTTCACTTGTCTCACTGGAGTGAACGCAGAACATGGGCTGTTGCGCAAAGACATGCTTAGTGATCTGCATCTCCGTTCACCAAAAGCTAAGTTTGTACTAACCTATTATGTTTTCTCCATTGTTAACGTGAGATATGTCTCCATAGGTTAGTGTAGTGATAATGCAGAAGGTAGCCAATGACACGACAAACACATGCACTTTTGAAAAGCTTGAAACATCCATATGTGTAACCCATCTTTTAACTTAGCCTACAGCCTGTGTTGTAAAAGTTCAACGGTTGTTTTCGTGCAGTAGGCTAGCCTTTTTGATAAGTGATGTCATAGGTAGGCTGACGTGATTAAGGAGGGCTTTCTGTTCCTGTTTATGTAAAGGTTTTACATAGGCTTAATAATGGCTACACTGCATGTTGGGCTATATTAACCAAAAGCGCACGTTATGTAAATAGGCGGGTCAGATCGCGGGCCGGGTATCATTTAATCATAATTCATTTTTTCGGTTTGGGGGGGGGCTGCCTTAACAACATATAGCCCAGGGGCCTCAGGTGGTATTAAGGCGCCCCTGCCCTTGCCCATTTGTGAAATTGTGCAAACGACAGCCTTTTCAAGTCATTTCAAGGAAGGAGTGGTAGCATGCACCCACATTGACCGAGTACAAAAGGCATCAATAAATTGTTGGGGCGGGTCATACGTTTTTTCTCAATCACTTTGGAGGGTCATAGAAAAATTTCTTGCTGGCGAGGGAGGGTCACGTCTTTTTTGACTAACGCTTCCAAAACTCCTCCGGTGGCCCCTTAAATAAATAACGAACAGTCCCTAACTGGAATTGTTTGATACACTGGTATTCCTTTTGTTGGCTAGTTTCACTTTGCTCTAGGTCATTGACCAAATTTTCCCCCCTCTTATGTGAAAAAGGAAGGGCCAAAAAAGGGAACAATGATTTCTTCCTCCGCATTACTCCACTGCTGGCATACTAATGAGACGTTGTTTTAAAGTTGCCGCAACATTTTAGCAGCGCTGATGTCGGATAAGGAGGAATCAAAGCTCTGATAAGTCAACGAGTAATTATGTATTTTAGGTCCATCCAGTGTCTGATGAATAATTCATGTAGTCTGGGCTAAAAGAGGGGGGAAGTGCTCCCTGTTAGCAGGAACCAGGGGCTGGGGCTTTGACGTTTAGCTCCTCGTTAGGACTTGTTTAGCTGAGTTCAGCTCATTAGGAGAGCAGACTCCTGGTCCGTTTCCTCACTGTACCGTGAACTGAGGTTCTGCAATGGGAGGGGGCGTAGGGAAGTGGACAGTGGCCTGAAAGGGACATTTTGGGTCTGGCAGAGCTTGGGCTACTGACTAATGGATGGAGCCAGACGTCTCTGCTGACCTGCTTTCCAGATACCTGCATCTGTAATGTCTCCATACTGGGGAGGGGGCCTTTGATGTGGGGTTGCCTCGGCAGCAGCTGCTGCAGAGCCATGTGACTGTGGCTCTATCACTGCTCACTCTCTCCCTCCCTCTATCTCTCGTTCTCTCTGTCTCGATCTCCCCCCTGCTCACACCTCTATAGGTTCTGCTATGTATGCAGTCACATGCTCTGGTTATGTCTTTATCTACCTGGTCCTCATCTATCTTTTACTTGGAGATATGGCCTCTCTCTTGATATGTCTATTCATTAGTTTCTCTCTCTGTCTGTCTTTCTCTCATTTCTCTTGCGGTCCCCTGTGGACTCTACTCTAGATCTATCCATCCATTACTTTTACCCTCTGTGCTCTTTTACTTTCTGACTTTCTCTCTCTTCTACCCTCTTCCATGTATTCTTCCTCTTCATGCATCAATCTCTCTCCTGTTACCTTCTGTTGTTTTCAATTTTGTACGATCCCTCTTCCTCCCTTTCTTTGCTCTCCTCCTCCTCCTCCTCCCTCTCTCTCTCTTCCTCCTCTCTGAGGCCAAGACAGCATAGGGCTTCTGACAATGTATAATTAATGGGGACAGTAATCTCCCTTCCCTAAACAACGCTCACCTCAAAGAACATGTCTCCATCCCATTTGGGCAAACTCTTCCGGACCAATCAGGACACTATGACGTCGACAGTGACTCATCACCTCCCCTCTTTTTCTTGTCTCCAGGAGACGTCATATCGTTGGGGCGATGACATGTGAGATTCTACAGTCTATGGACCTCGTCACATCTTTTTTAGTTCAGTACATCCCTTTCCATGCCGGCTGACAGTGACCAGTCCTCTCTGCTTCAGGTCTCTATAATATAATATAATATAATATAATATAAAACGACTGTAGCAAAGAGGATTGGTCACTGTTAGCGGCATGGACAGTGATGTACTGTACTGAAAAAGATAATGAGAGAGAGAAAGAGAGGTTTCATCTCACTGACTCGCCCAGTGCCATTTCAAACAGGCCTAATTAATTATTAACTCAAATATATGTGAGGTTGGTGTACTGCACTCTGACTGAGCTTAAGTACCGTCTGAAAACCGTAAGTGAAACTGGTTTCTCGCCAGTCTCCTGAGAGTACGTCTTCCCATCCACGTGATGGTCAACATTTCTCAGGAGCTTGTAGAACATGTGAGAATGTGGTCAAAATCACACTCTTACTATAAATAATAATAATAATAAATAATAAAATAATAATAATACAATTTATTTATATAGCACTTTTCAAGCACAAAGCACAAAGTGCTTACTGTGACCACTATGAAAATGATTTCATCAGAGTTCATCATGGAGAATGTTCTTTCAACACTGTGATGTCCCTTAAGGAGAAGAAGACTATCCTAGACAGTTGCAGTGTAAGAGTATAAGCAATGCTTGCTTCACTGAGGGATTTGAACATATGAAACTCAGAAACAAAGGCAAGTGTCATACGATCTGAATGAATTATTTGAAAAAAGTGTATTCAAAATAAACATCTTTATCAGTTTAACTTGAGGTTGGAACCCTAGATATCCTGTATGATTCTCCCTGCAGAAAATTGCATAATTTAATTGAAATGACACATTTCTGTATTAAAAATGAGCTATTTTCTTGTCTACCAAAAGCATGGCATAATCTTTCTGACTTTGGCCAAAGAGTTGTTTATCAGATGGAGAGGGGATGACACGGGTCCAAGCCCATGCTACGTTATGCCAACCCTTTTCCCCTCAGACTGGAGATGCGGAGAGGGCAACGGTTGAGCTGATGCTATGGGGGGGGATTTCCTGGATTACGAGCAGTCGTGGCCGACGGCGTCGGCTGGATTACAGTGGAGCCGAGCATAAAGACCCATCAGTTGTCTTCACTTCACCCACATACACACACACACACCCATGGATTCACACACACACACACACACACACGCACACCATGAGTATTATCCTGAAATATCCGGAAGCTGTTGCCGCACAGAGTGACATTGTGTAGGCAATCACACACACACCCTCACAAGCCCTCTGTCTCGCCTGACCTCAGGGCTAGGGTTGCCAGGGGCGACACACACACACACACACACGCACAGTATTGTCCAGTTGTGGGCCTCAAACAAGGAGGACATCCATAATAGCTTCCCATGCAATGCCATTGGGTTGGCGTATGTATTTTTGGACTGACTGACATCACCATGGGGACACTACGTGGCTCATTTCTTCATTACATTATTACACTATTATAACATTAAAGGTGGCTAATGGCTATTGTGGACATGTCTGCCCAGTAAAATGCGTCACAGAAACAAGTAATAACCCTTCCTGTCTAGCCTCTGCCCAGATCGCCAGCGTGTGTCCACAGTGTGCCCATTAAACATTAAACATCAGCAAGAGAGATGAGTGTCCAACCGACAGGATAGTCCCTCAGAAACACATACTGTACTAACAGAACCAAAGGGAATCTGATATCATGTGATATAATAACAGCAACAACTATTGGTGTTGTTGTGCTGTTGTGATGTACAGTAAACCCCACTGGACACACACATTCAGTGTGTAACAAAGGTGTGTTGTCATTAAATGTTTAGTGTGACATGTTCCGACTCAAGTCATCATGAAAAATAATGGCAAATGGCAGGATATTCTCTAAATGTGTCAGGGGTAAAAGTTTCAGAGGTTGAGATGAGTGTCCCCCTTCAGTAGAAATGAAAAGGTTTCTGTCTTTCACTTCAGTGAAAT
This sequence comes from Alosa alosa, assembly GCF_017589495.1. Classification (NCBI taxonomy): domain Eukaryota; kingdom Metazoa; phylum Chordata; class Actinopteri; order Clupeiformes; family Clupeidae; genus Alosa; species Alosa alosa. Next base: position 23,715,969 of record NC_063204.1, read on the forward strand.
TAAAACCATGGTTTGAGACAGTGACCAAATGTCACTAAACCTTGGCCTATATGTCTATTCTTTCCAAACCTTTTAACTGTATGGAGAGATATGCCAAGTGAGTGGTGCTGCACCTGTCATTCTAGCCAACATGTGATTTGCACCTGGCTTAATAAGACTGACACAACTATATCATAAGCATGTTATAGCAGATGCTTAATGTTACATGTTATTAACCAGAGGCGGACAGAGTACACAGCTTCATTACTTGAGTAAAAGTACAGATACCCTTTGCTAAATTTTACTCAAGAACAAGTAAAAGTACAACAGTCAGATGTCTACTTAAGTAAAAGTACTGAAGTACTTGTTTTTAAAAGTACTTGAGTATCAAGAGTACAAGAGTAGCCTACATTTTCTAAATATTGCATTACTACTGCCACAGTGCTTACATTTATGTACAGAAACGTCCTACAGATATGAAAAATGTAAATGTTAATACATTGGAGAATGTAAAAGGAATTGAAAGTAAAATCATCTTTTTACCATGTTGCCAGGGATGGGCAGTATTTCTAATACATGTATATAAAATACGTATTTCAAATACAAAATACTATTTTGTAATTTAAACACTTGAAGCGAAAACTATCATTAACTTGTTGAGAAAATTGAAATAGTCTGGCGAGGTGGGGCCACAGGTTGGCACATTCCCGGGATGGACCTGCTGCGTCTTCATCCATCGTTTTGTCCATGGTTTCGTCTCTTATCTAAATCTGACCATGGAGTTGACTTTGGCGGAAAGCTGGCGGTGATTGCTGGTAGGCTGTCCCAATCAGTGGCGCCTGCACAATCCAATCACATTTGAGAGGGAAACAACAAATTGAGGGTTTCCGAGATTTTTCTTTTTTCCTTTTTTACTCACGGTTATGGTTAGAAATGTAGTGGAGTAAAGAGTACAATATTTGCCTCTCAAAAGTACTTCAGTAAAGTCATGAGTACTCCCCAAAAATGATACTCAAGTAAAGTACAGATCCTTCAAAATTGTACTCAAGTACTGTACTCAAGTAAATGTACTCCGTTACTGTCCGGCTCTGTTATTAACCTTACCTACCATTATACCGGCATGACAATTACCCTTTACTGTGACATAGCACTGTTACATAACCATAATTGTAACAGACTCTGATTGTTTTATGTTTACAATAGCCTATGACATCAGCCATGACAATACTATGATGTAATATAGTCCAGTAAAGTGTTAGCCCATTCTATTTGGTACTGTGTGTGTGTGTTTGTGTATGTGTGTGTGTCTGTGTGCGTGCGTGTGCATGCTAGCATTTACCTTCCTTACCTCAGGCTAGCCAGCCTGTTCGTATTGTAATCTCACAGCGGTGCTTGTGAGCTCTGCTAATGTTCGCTAACAGAAGTAGCAGAGTCAGTGCCAGGTAAAATGACAAGGCTGACTGCTCCCCACCCCCACCCCACTCCACTCCACCCTGCCCTCAAACCCTCCACCTGAGCCCCCCGGCTCTCCTCCACCTTTTGATGGCGGTTGATATGGGATTGATGCATGAAGCGGGCGGAGGGGGGTGCTGGGAACGGGTACTGGTGGGGATGGAGGTGGAGTTGGAGGTGGAGGGGGTGACGGAGTGAAGGCTCACCTGTGTGGTGTGATGAGACGGAGATGAAAGGCAGAGGGAGAGGGAGGGGTGAGGGTGAGGCAGGTGGGGGTGGGGTACGGCTGTCACATTCCTGTGCAGAAGGCTGTGAGCAGTTTGCCATGAGAGGCGAGGAGCGGAGAGGAGAGTGTGGAGAGAAAACTCTCCCTGTCTACAGGGAGACGAGAGTCCCCAGCTGCTGCCTCTGTTTGGGTAGTCACAGACACAGTCACATACACAAACACACACCACACACACGCACGTAGAGAGACTCTGTGGCTAAAATATTGCAAAATTATAAGATGTGTAAGGATTTTGACAGTGACGGTGAGAACAGTTCAGTGGAAGAAAAATATTGAACATAATGTGATTGCATCACCAGCATGTCACAATGTTTGACACGTTTCCAGTGTCTGATCTTGCTGTTCTAGTTATCGACTCCAGGACAGAGCTTAGATGGCTTCAGTCCGAAATAGTAGCATCCTTCATTGTTAAACCCATAATCATACAGTCAGTGAATATTAATATATGTGCCTGGACTAGTGTTGTCACGATACCAAAATCATGACTTTGATACGATACCTGCCATAAATATCACGATGCTCGATACTGAAATGATACCACGGCGAAATCCTAAAAAGAAAGGACGCAGGCCTCCTCCAAGTGTATTGAGTCATTTGTGTTGAATTTGGTGCACTTTTGTAGTGTGCAGGTCAATTCTGGGTTCTAAACTTCTAAACTTCCTACATAATTATTATTTTTTTATAGTCAGTAAAATAGTAGGCCTACTTTGTGTGATTAAGTCCTTTATTGTTTGTTATAGTTCAGTTACATTGTGTTGTGTTTTGGCAATAAAGTAGCTTTAAATAGCCAAACTAGGCTAGATCAAGGTCAGTGTTGAAATGACTGCATGCAAATCACTGAATGCTATGCAGAGGGGCATAATCTTTAGGCCATCTGATGTACTGTACAGTATAGGCTACCCTAGGCCTTCTCGTGTTCATGGGATTTCTTCAGTTGCAAAGGGAAAAATGTGAGCATAGTCTTCTTTGCGCCCAGTGTACAAGGACGTTCCAACCACTCAGGTCTTCGTCAGATAGGCCTACACCATTACCTGTTGCAATATATCTGTGTGCATTCCTGCATTACGTCTATTTCTTTGATAACATGATTTGCTACCACGTAACAATAAGCCGCTATTATTATTAGGACTCATAACGCTTTGGTGGTATTATATGCTGTGGGCTTTAATTAGCGCATTTCGGGTAGCCTATCCTACATCTGGGCAATAATTATTGAACAAGTGAACATTGCGCTTTCATCACGTTAGCACCCTATGATTACAGCTCGTTATGTCTCGTCAAAATGATTACAGCTCGTTATGTCTCGTCAAAATTCATTGATGAAAGAAGGTTTGCTTTATCCCAGAGAACCATACTCGTTTCACTTAGGCTAGACTAAAACAGAAGAGAATAACCTCGCACTAACCATGTAGTCGTGTTTTCTATAGCATATTCGTTAACCTGTCGTTCTTTGAACTCTTTTAAAAAATGTTGGGATATGTATGCGAGGTGTTTAGCCAAGTTCCATGCGTAGCCTACTGCTTTTAAATGACTTTGAAACATATTTTACAAACGGGCCTCTACCTCATGGCTGGCCTTCAATATTCGCAATGTATCTGAAATAGTTCCAGATTCCGGCCAGCCGAGGACTGTCGGCAAAGAACTATGTTGACGTTGGCTGCGCACTCACTCACTCAGAGCTGCCTGCTTGAAACGCCCACTTGCCTAGATGCGTGCAAGGAGCAGTGAGAGCAGCAGTTCACACAGACACAGAACGTTATTATTTTAGTAAAGTATCGATTCTAAAAACGTCGGAAATCGTATCGTTTTTTGCGTGAAGGTATCGTGATACCTTTTTAGTATCGATACACCGTGCAACACTAGCCTGGACACATACGGCTCTGGAAAAAAATAAGAGACCATTGCACATTTTTCTGATGCCATCCTACAGTTACTGAGTGACTTTTGAATAAGTTTAATGGTCATATTCAAATTTGCAGTGGTCTCTTAATTTTGAATATGACCGTCAACTCATTCGAATGTCGCTCAGCAACCGTAGGATGACATCAGAAAAATGTGCAGTGGTCTTTAATTTATTTCCAGAGCTGTATATACATACACACACACACACGTATCATACAATCTGAAGGAATGATTTGCGTCAACAATGCCTGAGGGGAAAATTGGACGTCTAGACCAGATTCTATACTGACGTAAATGCCGCATTACTGAGCCAAAGACTTGATCTGTCGGCTTATTATCTCTGGGCCAAAAAAAAGCCCCTTTCTCCCCCAAGCTCTGCACCCCCAAGTCTATGCAATGGAGAAAGTATTTAAGCAAGCACTGAAGCACTCCAAATAAAGGAAAAAGTCAAGAGTTGTATTGTGCAGTTGCTAAGAGACCCAAAATGCATGACGACAACATGAGAGAAGAATTTTACTCCAAGGAACACGAGGTAGACATGTGTGAAATTGTATGTGTGCGCAAGTGTGTGTGTCTGTGTGTGTGTGTTTAAATATGTGTGAAATATAAGAAAAGAACATCGTATTTTATTCACACGTGGATGTATGAGAGTAACAATTATTTACAAGTGCTTTTATCAGTACAAGTGGTAGTGTCTGAGCTATGTAGAGAAGACAATTATAGACAGCAGACAGAGTCCATGGGAACCAGACAAAAGACACTCGATAAGGCCAGAGGAAAAGCCACTGATAAAGGAGGACAGGGCAGAACAGAGCGAGTCACTGAGGAGACATTAGACAGTCATGGAGACCTGATAACCCCAAGCAGAGGTGAGGTAGCTGGGGACTCGCAGGGCGATTGATCAGATTGGAGCACCATGACTGGGCAGGGGAGGGGAGGGGGTCTGTGAGAGGAGCCAGCTGGGGAGGTGAGGAGGGAGGCAGCAGGGGTCGGCCTCCGTTGCCGTGGAGCTCAGGGTAAGCAGATGCTGCGGGGTGACTGGGTGGAGCTGCAGAAATCCAGAGGCTGAACAACCAAACAGTAGCTGGGTTTGAAGTGGTTGGAGACAGGGAGGGGCACCACACACGCATACACACACACACACACACACACACACACACACACATACAGAAATATCGCTTCCCTTCTGCCCAGCTGCACTGGCAGAAGCACACACAAACTGTACACACACACACTAAATACAATACTGGTATAGCACGACCACAATATTTCAGATTAGCAGGCACCCTTAGCGACAGACATGCATCCATTGAGGCTGTGCCATGGCAGGAGATTGTGTTGGGGCGAGGGGGCGGGCATGAGAGGTTGGCAGGAGCAGATGGGTGATTTAGCATGCAGGCAGCCTGAGGGAGGGCACTATGCCCCCACCACCACCACCTTCCTACACACACACACACACACACATAGACACACTCACAGAAATATGCATACACACACACACACATACACAAACACACACACACACACACAAACACACAAATAATTCTGGAGTATGGTCTTTGTATTGAAAGCTGCATCCCCCCTCCCTCTTAGAGAGCACCAGCTCTCTAAGGGGCTGCCATTCCTTTTGGGTCGTTTCTTTTCCTCAACCCACTGTTTTGGGAGTGTACAGCTAGCTAAGGCCCTTCAGGCTTAATCATGTGGTGTGTGTGTGTGTGTGTGTGTTTGTGTTTGTGTTTGTGTTTGTGTGTGTGTGTGTGTTTGTGTGTGTGTGTTTGTGTGCCTTAACAACATTTGCATACATGTTTTTGGAGCTACCTTAGAGGCAGAATTGTCTATGGTTGAAAAGTGACTGAAGAGTGTGCTTTTTTAGCATGCCTCTGTGTTCACATATATTTGTGTGTGTTTAATTGCATACAATGCACATGGTATTGTGTATGTGTGTGTGTGTGTGTGTGTGTGTGTGTGTGTGTCTGCCTGAAAGAGAGAGGAAGAGAGACATTTTCAAGTATCTGGTCATTGGTCAGTATTATGGCATAATTCCAGCATTTTCTGATGCTACACCACTAACAAAAGAGTACATGCAAGCGGGTTCTTCAAGACCCCAAAGTTGCAAATAGTCTTCCCAGTATCAGTGGAGCTGAAAATACTGGAACTAGACTGCACTGGAACATTGTTTGTTTAGGACTCTGTGGAGTTTGTTTTGGGCACCATTAACTCTGGATTTGCATTGTATCTGACAAATTTGCATTGGACTTAGTAGCAATAGTTTTACATTGGAATTAAGGAACATACGTTTGCACTACCCATTAGCAGGAATGAGTTTGCCACCTGGACACTCTGTATAAAAACATTTGAACGTTTCGTCATCAAACATCAACAGAGGAGTTGCACTACTGGCACAGTTGGTAATGTCCACACACCTTCCTCTCGGAGGCCACTTCCGTCCATTGAACTCTGCACTGCAGTCATTGTGCATTAATGAAGGGCTAATGCATCATTAGTGTGGAGCAGGAAACTGCCACCTCTCCGATGCTGGGAAACAATGCAATCCCACAGCCCTGCCGTCCCTCTGCCCTTCCTCAGGAGTGTGTGGAGTGCCATCCTGGAGCAGGTGCAGCTTTCCCCTCAGAAATGACTCATCCTGAGTCCTTGCTACCGCATCTGGGCTAGGCCTCTCTGTACCTAGGTGAGATATTCACCAGGTACAGAGATATTTGCCAACAATGCTTTGAGGAAGGAGCAACGAATCCAACAGCTACAGCAACAAAAACAACATCAAAGGTTGGCTTGTTTAATCAAAAGGAAAAACAACAAAACAAAAAGAAAAAAAACAACTTCAGCAGGTGCTTAGTGATTACTTTATTTGTGAGGTATTTCCAACTGACAAATCTGGTATTTGCAGGGTGAATGCTGGCTTCCACTGGAAAAAAAATGGTCATGCAAACATTAATTTGTTATTTTTTTTGTTTCTGTCTCTCTTTAATAACTGAGACTAATTTGGTGAGTGACTCGACACCACCTACATGTAGCTGTTCTTAGAACTTACACTTCTGTCAGGGTTTGTTTTTGCGTTCAAACAGGAAAGTATTTTTTGTTGATATAATCAAAATGAAAAATAGAAAAATAGAGAGAGAGAGAGAGAGAGAGAGAAACTTCTGTTTTGACGCGAATGCAAATGAAGGTTGTTGGTGAAAAGTCCCTTGACTGGCTCTGGGAGGGTGCTGTTTACGGCCCTGCCGGGCTCAGAAGCACTGACACCTCAGAAGTCCCCCTCACCGGTATTCCCCCCCGTGAAAAGAAGAACAAGCCAACGAGTGAGTTGACTGAGTGCATCCTGAACGTCCCCAAGGGGCGACACGGGGGGTGGGGGGGGTGGTTGGTGGTGAGTACTGATTAACACGCCATAAAAAAATCAAATGAAGCGACTTTGGTAACCATGATGCACTGGCAACACTGCCAGAGCCAGCCATGCACTGTGTGAGGTGGTGAAGTGTTTGGACAGTGGGATAAGACAAGGGCTTGGGAGCTGTGGGTTTGTGTTTGTTTGTTTGTATGTACCTATATACAGTGGTTAAAGTGGGATTTGGCAGGTGGGGGAACCCTAAAATCCAGTGTCAATGCAACGGGGAAAAATGACTCACCGTTGGACAACATATTGAGTATTGTGTTGTAGCAATACTTTTTTAAGAATTGCTAGCTTCTTTGTGACATCTGTACACGTGACAATTTAATTCACCATTTATTTTAACAATATCATTGCGCTATATCGTTGGTATGAAATAATATATTTATTATTCATTTATCTGAGGTGCCCCCACACTTTAACCCTTGTGTATATACAGCTCTGGAAAAAATGCAGAAGAAACCACTGCACATTTTTCTGATGTCATCCTATGGTTGCTAAGTGACATTCGAATGAGTTGATGGTCATATTCAAAATGAAGAGACCACTGCAAATTTGAATATGACCATCATCTCATTTAAAATGCTTATTAGATACATGCACTTGGCACTTTAGAACCTCTAGGCCTGAATGAAGAACTAAATCGATCCTGTTTTCTGTAATGTTAACTATATATTTGTCTAACAATGTATTTGTTAACTATGTATTAATCACTCTTTTTCCCTATTGTATTGTGAACTATGTATGCTTGTTTATATAGGCTACGTATGCTTGTTGATCATTTTAATCACTTTTCTGGTTTGTGGGCAATTTGCCTTTAATGACTAATGTTGTGAGTGTAGCTCCTTGGTAGCTTTGGGTGTATCTTCAGGTAGCCAACGCCCCCTTTATGCTCAATCACACCTGTTGTTAATCCTTATTAGGGCCTTACCTAGCGTTCATGGGCTTCGGAAAAACCTTTTTCTGAGTGAAAACATCATCATTCTGCGTCATTCACGTCACGTAATGTGTGAGTCAGAGGTCGGAAACTGGGGCTAGATTTTGCTAACAGAGTTGCCCAGTTAGGGGCTCGTCATCACTTTTGTCGTCACGTTGTAGTTCGTTTGTAGTCCATGTGGCTATTTCATGTCCAACAGTTTTAATGTGAACTTGGGAATTTGCCGTTTTTTGTCACTTGAAAGCTGCATATCTTTCTTTCACAAGCGTCTCACACTATATTTTAAGCAAATACAGTTGTTTGTTTAGGATTAGTGAGTGTATGTTTTAACCTTTGTTGTGGCATCCGTGTTTGTCACACATTCCGACGGCAAAGCACATGAACACTTGCTGTCGGAAAAACAAAGTAGCCATGGGGGCGGTCCTTGTCATTCCGAAGTGCCCTGAATGCACCATTAGCCCCCATTCCTTCCAAGGAGTCTGATGAAGATGTGACTACATCGAAACGTTAATCAAAGTTAATCAAAGTCAAAGTTAATAATGTTCTGCTAGCCTGACGAGCCAGACCAACATTAAAATGTAGGGTCTGGGCACTCACCGTTTGCAGTGCTCAGTCCGAGGGGCGGGATAATCGGTTGTCTTTCAAATTCCCTCTGCACGCAACAGGACAGTGCTATGAGTCCCATGTTTCCCACCAGCGGAGCTAGTTGGCTAGTTCAAACTTTTGCCAACTTAATAAAAGCTTAACTCGTGTCACACTGTTCACCAACAGCAACATTACCTTATTTGTTTTCAAGTAGCAGGGGATTCAAGCCAAACCGTTGCAACTCTGCCATCAATCATTATGTTAAGCCCGCCTAACGACTCTATACACGATTTGATTGGCCTGATAGAAGTTTAATTTTTCAAGCTCACAAGCCAACGGAGAGTTGCTAGACTAGCAAATTTAATTTGCTGCCGCTAGGGTGCGTCTAGATTTCTAGGCTAATGTTCTGCACCTTTTAGTAAAGAATAAAGAAAATTAAGAAGACATCTGAGCTGCTCCGGCGTCTCTCCTTCTCTCTCATTTGAATGTCACTCAGGAACCGTAGGATGACATCCAGAGCTGCTGTATGTATGTATCTGAGAGCACAAAATAGGAATTTTACACAAACGGCTGGTCTTTCTGTAGATGAAGCACATACGTCTGGCCCAACCAATTTCCAGTGAACAGGTGATTCATTTGTGCCCAAATGAGCATGTCGTTTTCCGTTCTGCCTTCCAGAGAACGAGACAGGTTCTGTTGTTGAATCATCGGAGACACATTGATTGGGAGGGCTGAAAGGAAAAGGAAATAAAAAAACACACTGAAAAACACACTGAAGTTTTATCTGTCAATGAGATCACTGGCACTTTCCAAGGCCTGTGTTTGTGTGTGTGTGTTGGTGTGTGTGTGTGTGTCTGCCAGTCGGCTTTATCATGGATTATGCCCGGCGATGGCAGAGGTGGATGGAGTCATGGAATAGGACCCTTGGTCATGAACAACAGAGAGCATTTTTGTTCCACTCTGGAACACAAGAACAGTGATAAGTTCGGAGGCTGTGGAACACTCTCCCACTAATTGGCCCCGTTTGGCTTCTTGACAGATCGTTTTGGGCGAGCTTATGATCTTTTTTTTTTTCTCCTCTTCTCAGCCAAAGTCGACCTCAACACTCGTCTGTTGTCTCACATGGACCATGGACCCCCAACGATTACCACCATCAGACCCCCGCCCCCACCACCACCAACCTCCCCGCAGACCTTACAGAAGCTTGTTAGCAAACTCCCTTTGACGTCAGAGTGAGCCTTTCACCTGCTTTTACTTAGGGGCAATGAAATGGAGCATGCTCGTTTCCAAGGGAAAAGTGCCGATTGTTGAAACACAGCATGAGCTCCCCCAGCCCTCTACCCCAGCTTTGAGTCTTGAAAGAGGTGGGTGGCGATTTGTGATGACGCCGCAATGGTGACTTGTGGTGTGGCTCTCAAGGCCTGAGAGAGTCTGGAGTTCTGCGCAGTTGAACTTGACGGGGAGCAGCTCTTGGAAAAGCCTAAACTTCCTGTGTACATGTTGAGAGAGCGTCCTGTTGCCTGTCTTGTGTTTCTATTCTGGTAAAAGATGGACTGATCCAGAGAATGTATTCAGCTTTGTGCTGAGAATATTAAGCACTAGGGAGAGAAGGTCAGCAAACAATGGACGGTTTATGAATATGTCTCTTTCCCCTTTTTTCTCTCTGTCTCGTTCTCTCTCTCTCTTTCTGTTTCCTTATTCCCTCCATCTTCTCTGTCCCATTGTGGTTAGGACTCCCCCCTCCTCGTCTTCCTAAAAGCCCTTAGAAAAACAAAGCAGGATTGTCCACAGCCCACATCAATGCATTCCTGACATAGCTTCCTTTCTTCAGGCGGAGTGAGATCAGCTGATAGAATAACAGAGCAAGATAGAGAGAGAGAGAGAGAGAGAGAGAGAGCAAGGAGAGAGAGGGAGAGAGAGGTCATTGAACTTTTCCCTGGTTTCCCGTGCCAGATGGAGCAGGGGCGAGCGGAGGGGTGGCAGTGTGGTAATAAGAGTGTGTGGGTGGTGTGTGGGCGTAGGAGCTCGTGGGAGTGTGTGGGTGGTGTGTGGAGGAGTATGCAACAGGCGTGAGTGTGAGTGAAGGGGGGTGGAAAGGGGGATGGTTGAGGAAGTTAGGGGGTCTGGTTAGGGGCTGTGTGTGCGTGTGTGCGTGTGTGTGTGTGTGTGCGTGTGTGTGCGTGTGTGTGCGTGCGTGTGTGTGTGTGTGTGTGTGTGTGTGTGTCTGGGGTTGGTTATAGAGTGCTTGGGTGAAAGCGTTTCCAACGACCCCCATTCTCTCTCCCCCTCTTCTCTGTTCTGTGAGCTAACGCTGGAAAAATGTTTTCTTTTTCTCACTCCTTTTGTCAAGGCAAGCAATGGTGTGTGTGTGTGTGTGTGTGTGTGTGTGTGTGTGGGTGTGTGGGTGTGTGTGTGTGTTTGTGTTTGTGTGTTTGAGATGGGGGATCCTTTTATCCGCGCGGTCACCACCCACACTGTTTCTGAAGGCCGGGGCTAAGCTCTCCGTCTCTTTCTCTCTCTTTCTTTCTCTCTATTTCTTTCTCTCTATCTCTCACTCTCTTTTTCTTTCTACTTTCCCCAGTCTCTCTCTCTCTTTCTCTCAGTCCCCTGTCTCTCTTGCAACTCTCTTTATTTTTTTCTCATACCATCTTTTAATCCTTCTTGACTCCTCTTCTGCTCGTTTTATTTTTAAGTGTCATATTTCATTATCCCACTGTTTTGTCACTGTACCTTTTCATTCCACCCCCTTTCTGTCCCCCTCTCTTCCCCCCCCCCCAGACTGGAAGTATAAATGTAGGAAGGGAATGGAAGAATGTAACCCTGCTGGCTATGTGAGGATTCAGACTTGTGGTGCCGCCTGCTTACTGGAAACGGACTTTCCCGTTAGCAGCGGCAAAAAGACTCGTCTCCCCCTTCTTTGTCATTTTGTTTTTCTTCACTCCTTCTCTCATTTTTCATTTCATTTCTCATTTCTCTCTCTCTCTCTTTATCTCCCTCGTTCTCTCTTTCTGTCTCTCATCCACTGCTTCCTTGTTCTTTCTCATCTTCTCTCCACGCGTGTGACTGTTCTGCCTGTGAGGACCCCAGAGCAGAGTGAAGTGTGTGTAATGGAATTAGGGAGCGTGGGCCTTCAGAGAACATGGCTGGCCGCTACACCCTGCATTTGGAACAGACCCACCCCACCCACCTCCACCCCAGCCCTTCCACGACACCATCTCTTTTTCCTTTCTTGTCTGCTCTCTCTCCCGTTCTCCCTTCTTTCTTTCTTTCCTTCTTTCTTTCTTTTTTCTTTCTTTTTTCTGCCTGGAAGGAGGGAACGATTTCTGCATACGCTGTGATAACAGCTGCGGGTGTTGAACAGAATGTAAATACCTTCTATGCTAATCGCCCTCTAGTGTGTGTGTGTGTGTGTGTGTGTGTGTGTGTGTGTGTGTGTGTGTGTGTGTGTGTGTGTGTGTGTGTCTGTGTTTGTAGCGCATTGCCTGGTCTTCGAATGTCCAGCTGCTTTTGAAAAGTCCTCTCTGGACTTCCAGAGAACGAGTGGTATCCAATGCTTAGTGTTTGAGTCTTTTGGAAGTTGAAGGTGTGTCATGTTGCACTTATTCTGTGATTTATCATTTAAACTGGCATCATATATTATCTCTTCTCTCTTTCTCTCTCTCTCCCTCTTTCTTTCTTTCTTTCTTTCTTTCTTTCTTTCTTTCCTGCCCCAGTAACACGGCACAGAAATATCCCCATCCTCCTCGCATCATTCTCTATAGGAATGTTGAAAACACAACAGCCCGTCTGGGAGAAGGAAAAAAAGGCATTAAGCTCTTGGCTACATTATGACGCTGTTGTCAAGGGTTCCTGGAATTACATAAGATTCTGCCTGGTGTGTCTGTGTGTGTCTGTGTGTGTGTGTGTGTGTGTGTGTGTGTGTGTGTGTGTGTGTGTGTGTGTGTGCGCGCAAGCAAGAGAGAGGGGGCTTCAGTATATGTCATTCTAGCGTGACATAATATGACACATATGATACATTATATCATATTGTATTTGTGGTGGTTTGAAAAGGGAGGAAACATCTTAATCTACTCAATCTCTCTCTCTCTCACACACACACACACCGACAAACACTCTCTCTCTCTCTCTCTCTCTCTCTCTCTGTCAGTGACTGTATGTAAACATCCTAGACCACATAAGAGAGTAAATGAGTGCTACCGGGCTGGCGAGAGTTAACATTCCTGTCATGCTTGGCTGCCAGTAGGGCTTCACGTGGGCCACCAAAATAAACCCCAGGGTCCCTGAAACGCAGCAGCTCTCTGGTCCAGCAGCCACCAGCACGGGACCTTCCCCTCATTTGCACGACCTGACTCATAGCACAGGGGGGGGGGGTGGTGGAGGTCATGTTGTGAGGTCTTCTAAGGTGCTTCGTCAGGAAAAGAAGAAGAAGAACAAGTAGAACAGTCCCTAGTTTGTTATGCTTTAAGTGCTAACTGCTTAGGTATTTCCCCATAGCTGAGGGGAAAACTGATATTCCATATTTCAGCATTTCACATGTAACTGAGAGTTTCACTGACTTATCAACACTACACATCAGTATGACGAGTCACATTGCACTATGACGAATATGCGGACATATTACTGATTGCAAAACTAGCTGATCCGAAACGGGATTGCGGGTGACTGCAAAGAAGCGTTTTTTAACACAACACCTTCCACCCCCCGCGCCTCGGTGCGTTTGGAAACGATGATACGGCGGAAACATCTAGAAAGCGAGCTCCCAGCGAGAGGAAACGGTGACGCCTCACCGCGCCCGTTATGGGTTGTGGGAGTGCGAGGCACCATGAGCCACCCGCCAACACCACACCCCACACCCCACCACTGCTGAGCTCTGCGTGTGTGTGTGTGTGTGTGTGTGTGTGTGTGTGCGTCCGAAAGAAAGTAAAGTGAGTGGAATTAGCTGATGCTTTTATCCAAAGCAACAGGAACTTCTGGTTTGAAACCCAGGCTATGGCACTCCTATGAGAGCCTGCTTGAAATGTCAAGTATTTCCTCCATCTTCAGCAAGGCTGAGCCACAATGTGTGACTTGCTATTCAAAAAGATTGCCTTAACAGTTGCATAAATGTAATTTTACAGTAGTGCTCTGTCTGACATGCTGAAGCATTCGAGGAATACTAGACATAGTAGCCTGACACAATACACAAATATGTGATTGCTTTCATGTACAGTCTCTCTCTTGCTATATTTATTTGTGTGGCTGTTTTTTTTTTGTAAGATTTGGAGTATTATATAATCATCATCTTCACTATAATATTATCTGGTGATCACGTCTTCAGATAATGGGAAACTCTTAGAGCATGTGATTGAGGACAGGCGGTACCAAACCTTGTGTCATTTTCTGTCAAGTCTGAAACTTCAAGCCCAAGAAAATCGATATGACCAAAAAAAAACCAGACCTTACTCATCGGTCTCTTTTCAGTGATGCATTTTAAAATGGGAAACTTTTTCTTTCATTTTGTTTTTTTTTCTTTCTCTCTTCTTTCTCCTCCTCCCCCCTTCTCTCTCTCTCTCTCTCTCTCTCTCTGTCTGAGGCTTGTGGTTTAGCATACTTTTATCAAGCGCTTAATTAGAACTGCATGTGCACACACACACACACACACACACACACACACACACACACACACACACACAGAGCAGTACTGCGAAAACCCTTTCCAAGTAACTGCAAGGCTGGTTTCCGGCGGAGGCCTCCCTCAGCTGATTTCGGGGGCCGAGCGTTTAAATTCCCCGATCTGCGAGTTCAGCTGCTTCGCTGCTGCTTGGCTTAACCTCGCCTCCTTTCCCCAGCCTTAGGCTCTTCCTCTACACCGTTGCATCACTGACTTTCGAAAGTGCTGCCGAGATGCAAGAAAGAGCCCATTTGTCAGAGAGATTTTATTTGTTTGTTTGTATGTTTACTTCTTGTGTAAGACCCCCCCTCCACCTTCGGCTGCACTCAATAACAGTCTGTCCATTCATAAAATGCTCGGAAAGGCCCTCCTTTGGTGAAAGCGATGCATTTTGATGTTACATGGTTGTGCAAGTCAGTGTGAGTGTGCATGTGCAATTGTGCATGGTCGGTTATTTGAGGAAATGAAATTTGGGAGCAGATGGAGAGGGAAGTTGAAAGAATCAATGCAGAAGGAAGAGAAAAAGGAAAATAAAAATAAATACATGTTATGTGTGTAACTATAGTCATTCAGACAACCGTTTCGCGTGTTCCATTGTTTATTCCTATGACAAGTGATGGATATTATTTGTGTGTGTGTGTGTGTGTTTGTGTTTGTGTATACAGGAGAAAAAGAGATATTATAATGGAGCTAAGCGTGAACCTAAAAACTGAACTGCTTCTTGAGTTTGAGGAATAGCATTTCTTGAACACTGACATTGTATGCACTTGTATACTGTAGTGTGTGAGAAAGAGAAAGAGAAAGAGTGAGAAAGAGAGAGAGAGAGAGAGAGAGAGAGAGAGAGAGAGAGAGAGAGAGAGAGAGAGGGAGGGAAGTGCATATGCATGAGTAACAGCAACAGAGAGAGAGAGAACACTGCAGCACTTCAAGGGCAGTCAATGCAGACCACATGGTATAAATGGGAGCTCGCGTCTGCCCTAACTCTAAGAATACCGGTTGTGGTGAATCACTCTGAATCACATTCTAAGAACTGGACTGAGGTTTCCAAAGAAGAATGCCATTTCAGTGTGATTCGAGCAAAAATCTCACTGGTAGAGATGTGACAGGAGAGAGGGAAGGCACAGAAAGAGAGAGAAAGAGAGAGGAAGAAGGCACAGAAAGAGAGAGGAGAGAGAGAGATCAGACATATGATGAGAGGGGGAAGACTGTGAGAAAGACAGAGAGAGAGAGAGAGAGAGAGAGAGAGAGAGAGAGCTGCGGTACAGGTCTACAAGTACAAAAGCCAAGTAAAGCTCCATCACCTCACCTGGCACCAGTTTGCAAAGAGCATTTGCAGCCTTTGGTAAGCCAGTAATGAGCATGCCCTGCTTGAGTGGGAGCACGCATTACTGATCACATCATTTGCTCTCTGCGCCTCTGCATGTGTGTGTGCGTAGTGTATGTGTGTGTATGTGTGTGTGTGTGTGTGTGTGTGTGTGTGTGTGTGATGATGGTAAGTTGAAAGGCGGGGGAAACATATTTCCCGGCTCCTCGTTTTGTGTCACCACGAGGTCACGTTATGACTGTTGTGTGTGTGTGTGTATGTGTGTGTGTGTGTGTGTATGTATATATATGTGTGTGTGTGTGTGTGTGTATATATATATATATATATGTGTGTGTGTACCGCACGTGGCGGAGCCTGTGGTTGGTTTGCTTCCCTGCACCACTGTCATTTCCAGAGTCCCCTGCACCACTGTCATTACTAGGGGGGGGGGGTTAGTATGTGTCCCCAGTCCTGAGAAAGCCAGGCTGTTGGGTGAGCTCCAGGGAGAATAATGACACCCTGTAAGGTAAAGAATGTGCCCTGTGAAGTCACCTCAAGTGCAGATCACATGTTCAAAAGTGACTCCTGGTGTCCCCAGGGTACATTCCTGGGTTGCACAAACGTCTCATGCTGTAATCACTAACTGGGGTGCTGTTCTTTCCAGAGAATGTTCAAAACCAACTGAAAACAGGAGCCAACCCCTGACTTTGGAGCCAGTCTGAACATATTTGAGGAAGATGTGGATGTAAATGAAGGATGTTTAAAGAACATACCTGATCTTATGGGTGAAGTATTTGTCTGCCTCCCTTTTCCTCACTCCACCCGCCTCTCTGAACCTCCACCTTGCTGGCCTTAGGCAGATGGGTCCCCTCTCTCAATAGGGTCCTGCTCAAGAGTTCTCCATGCTAAAATCCATTTTCTTCTCCCTTGCACCGGCACCTTGTGCTTGCTCAAGAGGCGTTCCAGCCATGGACTCAGTGGAGCACCTTGAGCCAATAGGCCCTTTCACACTGGCGAAATCGCCGCGATTTTATGTACCAGAATCGCGGAATGACTGTCCCTTTCTTACATAGACCGAGGCGGAACGGCGGGCCAAATTTACTACCAAGCCCCCTAGACATTTTGCCGAGTTTTTTCGTTCCGGCCCAGTGTGAATGGGTCAATATGAAAGGGGAATCTAAGGGCATTTCGATGCTATGTCCAGCCCACCACAGGAGATTGCAAATCAATCTGATCAAAAGCAGCAATAGCAGAGACACCACATTATGTCAATCTATAAATTCACAAAGTCTCCAGTCATTCAATGCCTGCTAGAGTTGACTGTTGCTTGCAATGCAATAAGTTGCCATAATAGGCTATCATAAAATCCAGCGAAAAAACAAAGCATGAACTCATGAGCGTCTGTCTGCCCTATATGTATATCCTCTGATTGTAATGCTTACAGATATCTAGGCGATATTTGTAACATTTGTTTTGTATTTGGCCTGTTATAAAATCATGTAGACCTATTGAACAATTTAAACACATTAGGAACTGCAAAGTTGGAGACATGCATAAAGACATTGCTGCAAATTTAAAACCGGATTACTCTGGAACTGTAGAGGGGAATGCTTTACACCTTTGTGTTCGGTAAGGTCTGCTGTTTATTCTGATATATGGTTTGCCATGTGTTGAGGTAAAGTTTGCGAAGTATTCCACCAAGATGAATGGGTAGGGAGACGGGCGCAAAAAATATGATTAGACTAAAGTTACTTTTCTCGCGAACCGTTTACCACAACAACTAACCACTAACATCGTTTAAAAGCTGAGAAAAAGCTCTTTCGTGTGACACATGTGATGTCTGTGATAAATAGGCTACTTCGCAAGTAGTTCAGCAAATTTGGGTGGGACAGAATACCTTTACAGAGCAATGACTGTTGTCAATGGCATGGCATAAATGAATATGAAAATGAGATGAAATGAATGGAGTGGGGCACCTGGGAGTACCTGAGCAGCGGATCAGTGGAATATGTGTCACTTCACTATTGTGGCTGCTGTTTCTGCACACACATCACTTCACACTCTGCACAGCTGTGTGTGTGTGTGTGTGTGTGTGTGTGTGTGTGTGTGTGTGTGTTTGTGTATGTGTGTGTGTGTGTGTGTGTGTGTGTGTGTGTGTGTGTGT
Source organism: Alosa alosa (assembly GCF_017589495.1). NCBI lineage: Eukaryota > Metazoa > Chordata > Actinopteri > Clupeiformes > Clupeidae > Alosa > Alosa alosa. The sequence continues at coordinate 23,733,633 of NC_063204.1, forward strand.
GTGTGCACGCGTGTTTTTTGTTACAGGTCTAGTGAGGAGTGATGTGTATTGGTTTAAAAGGGAAACACTTCCAGACAGCAGAACCCAGGTTTACTTTTTATACATAAGCAAGGGACAGGCAAACTCTGGTCAAACCCATTTCTGTGTGTGTGTGTGTGTGTGTGTGTGTGTATGTTTGTGTGTGTCTGTCTGTCTGTCTGTCTGTCTGTATATGTATGTCTGTCTGTCTGTCTATGTGTCTGTTTTAACTATCATATACTTTTGCATATCTGCAGAAGGTTGCATGGAGAACAATAGTGTAACATCTTTCACAGCAGATGTAATCCATTAAGTATGCAGTGTGGCATAAATTATGCCAGCCCTGCATATGATTTGACAAAGAGCGAACGCCTTTAAAGGATCTTGCATTTTCAAAATGCTACTGATATTTACAGATTAGAGTGATTATCATACTCATTTACTCGCTAAGTGTGTATGTGGTTGAATGAGTCACAGTTTACATTATCTCTCTCTGAAGGCACATTGGGTGTAGTGCGTTTGTATTTGATCTCTCATCCAATTTTCAGCTCTACGGATGTGGTGACATTTGTCCTAGATCAAGTTGAGTGTTTCTTTTTTCCTCCTTTAAAACAAACGAGTCTGGAGTGAGGCTGAATAGTTCACACTCTCCCCTTTCATCTTTCCTGCAGTAGGATTTGCCAGAGTGTGTGTGTGTGTGTGTGTGTGTGTGTGTGTGTGTGTGTGTGTGTGTGTGTGTGTGTGTGTGTGTGCACAGGACTTCGCCAGGCTTCAAACTGGGGCAGGTGTCACTGGAGGGAAAGCCAGAACAAGGCACACACAAAAATTCTCAAACAAAGCAAGATTTTTTTCTTTCTTTCTTTTTTCTTTCTTGTTTTTCTTTCTCTCCCTCTTCTGCCGGAAACAAAACTAACGTTTAAACAAAATGGAGGAAAAAAAATGCTGGAAAAAAGACTCACAGTCCCACAATTCAATTAGCATATTTTCACCTCCCAGCCCTTCCTCAATCCCCATGTTAATTTTCAGATGCTAGGTCGCTCCGACGCTGATCCAGAATTTTAATCGGGTTAGTTTTTTTTCAAATCATTATTCCGCCTCTTCATAGCAAACAGTCGGCGGAAAAAAATGCGGGTTAATGGCTACTCCAGTGTTGCGGTAATCACGTTGGCGGCATCCTATCTCTGAATCTCATCCTTTGTTGTATGGATCACGGGCGTGGGACTGCTTCATGAAATGTGGTTTGTTGCTGTCAGGGGCGTGATAACAGAGCAAGTTTTCTTTTTACACGCCAGGTTCTCAGAGCTGTTTTTCTGTTCGTTAGTTACCGCTGTGGGCTTTAAAGTCGGTTGGAATCGCCATGAAAGTGCGCACCTGTGGTGAAATTGCGTACAATGCCGGGTGGAAACATGCCTCCACCTATTCTCACCAGTCATGCTTGGCAAGGCTGGCGCGGGTGAAAAAACGCTCTCCAAAACAGACGCTTATTTGTAGCGTTTAGTGAGATTAAAGAGAACCAAGTGGTGTGCCTGCACGCTCTGAAATTCAACAAGACCTGAATCTCATGGGCCACATCCAGCAAACACGGTGTTGTCTTTGAGTATGCACACATTCAGCGCTCCATCTCATCTCTCTCTTCCACTCTCTCTCTCTCTCTCTCTCTTTTCCTCTCTCTCTCTTTCCTTTTCCCTCTCCCCCTGCTGAGACCAGTAAAAAGGGCGCTCCAGTGTGTGCCAGTGCGTTTAGAATCATTATGCTAATTCCAGTCGAGTCTGCTCCAGCTGCAGCGCGTGATGAATCGCGCTCGCGATCTGCCTCCGTATGCCACCGCCACCACCGCCGCGTTCCATTTCACAGACGTCAGACGGCAGCTCTGTGGTTGTCTCTCGGTGACACGGGCTTCTGTTTGGGGGTTAGTTCATCGCCTCTCCCCCCTCTCCCCTCCACCGCCAGATGACCCATGTGACACTGGCCGAGTGACTAATGAGCGATGATGGAGCTGCAGCGCCGCACCAAAGGGACTCGTTTTGATCTGCACTTCCATCTATTTTGGGCTGATGCTCTTGTTAAGAGTAACACGCTTTGAGGGACACACACACACACACGCACACATACAGGCACAAACATGTTTACACACACACACACACACACACACACACACACCCCCACATATACACAGACACAGACACACACAAACACTTTCTGTTTATATCTTTTTCACAAACACACAAACGCAGACTTTCTGTGTACCTCCATAACAAACACATATACACACACACACACACTCACACACACACACACACACAAACACATGCAGGACAGTGATTTGTGCAAACTGGGCCTGACATTCGTTTTCCCACGCATTTTTTCCCCTAGCTGCTCATTAAATGTAGCCTATGTGTGTGTGTGTGTGCGCGTATATGTGTGCGTATGTGTGTGTGTGTGTGTGCAGGAGGCATGAAAAGGTGGTCTCATTAGAGCTGGGCTTCTTTGTGCCTCCCCACTGCAAAAGTAACAAGTTCATCTGCGCAGTGGTGCTGCATGGTGATGGGTTGGAGCAAACTGAAGCTTCATATGTGCACTGGGGTTGTTTTGAGGTTAATCCTGCTTTTAAAAGGGGCCTTGGTGAAATAAACAACTCAGACCATTACCCATTCGTACACATCAGCGTTCCTCAGGGAAATGACTGGAATAAATTACATGTAAGGTAGGGTTCACCTTCTGATCTGCCATATTGATTTCTCCTATCTTGTTCATGTGAAATCATACCTCACAAAGGAGCTTTGAAGAGGTGTGTGTGTGTGTGTGTGTGTGTGTGTGTGTGTGTGTGTGTGTGTGTGTGTGTGTGTGTGTGTGTGTGTGTGTGCATGTGCGTCCTTGAGGCAGGACAGGGCCTGGATGAGAGGGAGCACCTCGGAGCGAGCCGACCTACGCCCTCTCGTAACATCACCACAGCCCAGCCCAGCCCAGCCCAGCCCCTTTCCTGCCACTCCTTGTGGCTCTGACTCCTTTTCTGTGTGTGTGACGCACCCATTCTGGAGTGCTGTTTTTGGGGAGAGAGAGGGAAGCATAGCCCCTACTTCCTCCTCCACCTCCCCCCTCTCTCTCCCTCTCTCTCTTTCTATTTCCCTTGAGCCATGCCTGAGAGAAGCCCCTACCAGATGCTCCACGTAGAGGAACACCAGCGGCACTTTCTAGAACATTCTCTCGAGCCCCCCACACCCCCCACCCCCCGCACCCCACCCCACCCCTACTTTCACCCAGAGCCTGGGGGCCGGAGCCACTTGGCTGTTTACTCACCCTCAGCCGCACAGTGTGCAACCTTGGTGCAATGGCTCCGCTGACGAGCGCTTGTGAAATGAGCCGTGCGCAAGTCAGCTCTCTTTCTTGGCCTGGTTCCCCCTTATTCTATTCTCTTGTGGCGTGGCCGTTTGCAGTGCACTGTGGGGCTGTCACAAGGCGGACCTGAGGTTGCCCCATGCTCACGACCGCGGCTCATTTCTCCACTTTCACTGACCGGCATTTACAGCAACAGTTTCTGTAAGGTCATTTGCAACACTCAAATTTGTTTATCTCAGCGGGAGGCCAGCCATTTGACATTGCTGAAGTTTACACAATTCGAGCCTGTTGACAAGCAACCCAGGCTGTCCTGAAATTCACCCCATGGCCAGAAGGCTCCACTTCAGGCAGCTCTGACAAGCGATTGCAGCAAGAGCTGTGGTGGAATTACACCTACACCTTGGCCTGGCTGTAGCCATTCCCATATATACACAGATTTAGCTCTTTGTAGGAAATCACAGCACACAGTGTGGCTTCCTCCAGGGCCTGCATCTGTCTGTGAGATGATTTCCCCCTTAATGCCATTCAGGCTGAAGGAGAGGTGGTGCAGGGTTTGTGATCTCCCAGCAGGGGAGGAATGCGATTGACAGGCCGCATCGCGCCTCTGCCGAGAAAACCAGGGCAGGCTAAAAAGCAAGAGAAGAACAGTGGGAGAGGAGAGCAGGACAAGAGAAACAGGAGGAGGAAAGGAGGATGAGAGGAGGAAGAGAAGATTGTGAGGGACAAAGAGGGAAGTGATTCCAGTAGAGTGAGAGGAGGAGGACAAAGAGGAAGAGTTGGAGAGAGGATGAGGAAGATGTGGGGAGATGTGGAGATGTGAGGGATGTGGACCCCTTGACCCCCACAGTCTCCCAGCTCTATGTGATGACCAAGTCCACCGTAGCAATGGCCTAACATCCCTCATCAACACCTCCTATACGGAAAATAAACTCGTTTGAATGCATGCATATACATTATTTGTACGCACACTGACATATTTTCCCATGCATTCATATCTTAGCCTGCCTGCCTTTGCAAGTATTGCTTAAGTTACAATGCTGAATGAGAGGACATCAATAAGAGGCTGGTGATAAACATCTTGTCATTATTGCTTGATTGCGCACTGTGCGATGCGGTGTATTGACGGGAACATAATGCATGTGACAAGTGCTCTGCCCTGCAGCATTCTGAAAGTCTGTGATTAACAGAGTCCATTGAACATCATATCAACTGAGGAGAAAGAACAGCAGAAGAGCAGAGTGAGTGAGAGAGATAGAGAGAGAGAGATAGTGAGAGAGAGAGAGATAAAGTGAAACAATGGCTGGTGTTCATTGTGCAATGTCTCTGTTGGATAACAAAGAGCTCACTTTGAGAGTGTGCCTTCACAGGAAAAACAACATTCATGGTAGCACATGTACACACACACACACACACACATACAGTACACACACACACACACACACACACACACACACACACACACACATACACACAGGCTGAACAGGGGGCGAGTGAGATGTGGAAATGTCATACCAGGGATTGTATGTCATGTTCACCAGCTGCTGCTGTTTTTTGCTCCTGACTATCCTGGACATGACTGTATAATCACGAGTAGCATGGCTGTCTGTCAGTGTGTGTGTGTGTGTGTGTGTGTGTGTGTGTGTGTGTGTGTGTGTGTGTGTGTGTGTCTGTTGCTGATGGTAGCTCTCTGTTCCAGTAAGAGATGGTTCACTGTGCCCGCATTGCCCTCGACTCTGGACCACATTCAACAGACCCTCTGATTCACCAGTTCCTGGAACACACTCATCATCGATTCTATTTCATATGCCGTCTTTTTCCCCCCTCTCGCACCGTCCATTTGCCCTGTTTGCATCACATGCACGCTTCACACAAGCAGATGACAGCTTGGAAGGTTCAGCAGTTGGTCGTAAAAAAAAGTTTGGGTCTCGAGCGAGCCAGTGTGTTCCGAGCGAATCTCAGTTTCCGAGAAGCGCAGGCGTTGACACCCTATTTGCAAATGAACGTGACTAACAATATTAGCATATCGTGGCACATGTTGTTTGGAGTGAGCGTGAATGCAAAAGGTGGTAAAAAATGATTTTTTCACTGTTTCACACTTCTTGCTCTCCTCTCTCCCAATCTTCTCTTTCTATCCTCCTCTCTGTGGGCAAGTGGCTTGTCACTATAAGTAACTTCACAGCATCATAAACTTTAGCACTGAAACCTTTTGAACGAGGCTCTGACTTTCTTCCCCGGACATGCTTAAGGATTAGCAGAGGGAGCATTTATAGTCTCCATAAACCCTCTGGGGAAAGCCATGCTTCCTGGTTATGGCTTGGTCCTTTTCTTTTGTTTCACGTTGAAACACTGACCACTTGAACCTGTGGATCTGTAATTAGTGGAGCCTCAGTGATGGCCCACGGCCTGCGCTGGCAGGAGATGGGAGCTGATTGGCAAGCAAATGACTGCCTGCACTGGCCGATAAATTATCTAGGGGTGATTGAGGACAGATACTCTGTGTGTGTGTGTGTGTGTGTGTGTGTGTGTGTGTGTGTGCCGCCTTTTCCCCCCTGTCCATTGCCCATTTTGCCCTGTTTGCATCACATGCACGCTTCACACAAGCAGATGACAGCTTGGAAGGTTCAGCAGTTGGTCAGAAAAAAAGTTTGGGTCTCGAAAGCCAGCCAGTGTGTTCCGGTTTAATCTCAGTTTCCGAGAAGCGCATGCTGACACCCTATTTGCAAATGAACGGACTAACAATATTAGCATATCGTGGCACATGTTGTTTGGAGTGAGCGTGAATGCAAAAGGTGGTAAAAAATGATTTTTTTTACTGTTTCACACTTTTGCTCTCCTCTCTCCCAATCTTCTTTTCTATCCTCCTCTCTGTGGGCAAGTGGCTTGTCACTATAAGTAACTTCACAGCATCATAAACTTTAGCACTGAAACCTTTTGAACGAGGCTCTGACTTTCTTCCCCGGACATGCTTAAGGATTAGCAGAGGGAGCATTTATAGTCTCCATAAACCCTCTGGGAAAGCCATGCTTCCTGGTTATGGCTTGGTCCTTTTCTTTTTGTTTCACGTTGAAACACTGACCGCAGACCTGTGGATCTGTAATTAGTGGAGCCTCAGTGATGGCCACGGCCTGCGCTGGCAGGAGATGGGAGCTGATTGGCAACCAAATGACTGCCTGCACTGGCCGATAATTGTCTAGGGGGTGATTGAGGACAGATACTCTGTGTGTGTGTGTGTGTGTGTGTGTGTGTGTGTGTGTGTGTGTGTGTGTGTGTGTGTACATACTGGTCAGGTTAACCCTGTGTCGGGCCTGTCGTTTAGTGGAGTGCTGCAGATCTCACAGTGCAGTGTTCTCTCTCTCTCTATCTCCATCTCTTCCTCTTCCGTTTGCCCGTCCCACACACACACACACATGAGACAGTGCGTATCTCTCTCTTATCCTCTCTTTATGACAATTACCCACTGCTAACACAGCTGCAGTCATATTTAAGCAAGGTCTCCCACTGGAGCTGCTGTCAAAGCTAGACTTCACCTTCCACCTCAGCAACAGTGGAGGTTTGATGGGTTCTTCCCTCCTCCCTCACACGCGCTCTAAAATCTCTGATCTGAAGATCTGAACAAGCTGGGATAGGTTTGAGCAGGTGAGGCAGAAAGGGGAAGGTAGCCATCTTGTTTGAACTGTCTCGGCTCTTTTTTTTGTTTCAGATCAGCGCTGACAAGTGAGGCAAGAACCTCGTTTCCCAGGATGCACCGCTTGCGTCTCTTCTCTCCCCTGCCGCCTCACCTGTCAGACGCCTGGTGCTTACTCCTCCTGACTGCACGTTCGGTGTTTGCGTACCGTACGCCCCCTGCCTTGTCCAGGAGCATCTTTAATCCAGAGTTTGTTGTGTTTACGGGAAAGGGGGGCAGGGAGCCCGTGAGCCCGGGGGGGCCTTCTGGGCCGACACGTCTGATATATTGTGCGTAACACCATCCTGATCCCAGGCTGGATGAATACTTGATGAGCTGGTTGTAGCAATAAGGGAGAATGTATTTACAACCAGCATCCTGCCTCTGAATTATGGATGAGCACTGACCGATGATGGACACAGCTTATGCTCTTTCTGCTCGCAGCGTGCGGCCTCAACGTGCCAGGCACAATTAACCAGTGCACAGGAAACAAATGTGTGACATGACATGGGCAGTGCTTTCCTCGTCAAACACAACTTGCTTTGTGGGCAGTGGGGGCCTTTATGAAAATAACAAACAAATGACCTGTTATATAACAATTTGTTTGTGTTTCCTTGTTTGTCGTTTTTTAAAATAGTAACCTCTGCCTGTGTATCCGGGAAGGTGGAGCTCATATTAGAGCTGACATTGATCCTCTGCAATATTAATGGTGTTATTGACCTGCGAGAGCGTGGAGAGGAAGTGTTGTTTAAGTTTCAGAAGGCACTTCACACAGGGGATGGGAAACGGAGAAGCCCTTCGGTAATCTACTAGGATTCCACACCTGCTGATCCATCAGAGGGAGAGAGAGAGAGAGAGAGAGAGAAGGAGGGGTAAATAGGATAGAACAGCATAGAGATAGATAGAACAGCAAGCTACTAAGAGGAGGAGAGAAGGGATACAGCGGGAAATCAATATGAAGATATTAAATAATTTAGCTCTCAATGAGCTCCCTTAAAGAGCACAGTGGATTAAGAGTTTCAGTAGTGATGGCACCAAGTCTGCTCTTGGTTTTGATATCGCTATGGTAATATTTCTGTTTTGTTCGGCCATTTTGGAGAGGGCCCCTGTAGCAGGGGAGAGATTGGGTTTCTGATCTCGTGGGAGAGCAGCTGGGGAGATGGTGGGAATGCGGAGGTGTAAATTCCTTGGCTCCAACTTCAAACGGCCGCTGTGCCATTATGCCATCTCCCCTGCCACCCACTCCACCTTGCTCCCTCTCTCGGCCTCTCCTTTTGTCCTTCTCTCTCTCTGTTTCTCTCTCTCTCTCTCTCTAACTCTCTCTTTCTGATATCTCACCATGTCACTCTCTATTTTTGTCTCCCCCTCTCTCTCTCTATCTGTTTCACATACACCCCCCCCCCACACACACACACACACAGATGGACACACATACCATATTTTTTTCCACAGTGTAACTGGCCAGAAAGGTGACTCCACAAGCCCCTTGACAGAATGAGGCAGTGGGAAAGAGGGAGCGAGTGAGAGAGAAAGAGTGAGAGAGAGTGAGAGAGAAAAAGTGAGAAAACTAGTCACGGCATGAAAAACAAGAGCAGAATGAAAGACATTTCAGGAGTCGAGCAGCAGCGAGCCCAAAAAGATGAAGGCAGTCAGAGACTCAGTCACCCAGTGGCTCTAAAGATGGGCTGCTGCTGGAGAAGGTTTGATGTGTGTGTGTGTGTGTGTGTGTGTGTGTGTGTGTGTGTGTACTTGTGTGCCTGCCATAGGAGCAGAGGTGTTGGAGTGTGTGTATGTGTGTGTGTGTGTGTGTGTGTGTGTGTGTGTGTGTGTGTACTTGTGTGCCTGCCATAGGAGCAGAGGTGTTGGAGTGTGTGTGTGTGTGTGTGTGTGTGTGTGTGTGTGTGAGCGAGACAGAGACAGAGAGAGTGTGTGTGCATGTGTGACAAAGAGATGGGCTGATGCATCAAAGGTTAAATGTCGAGCCCCCGAACAGACTAGCAGAATGGTGCTGCTTGATGCGTCACCCACCCAACATGGCAAGACAGACGCACTGTGGCAGAAAACTCACAGACAGACTCTCCGACGGACTCAAAGACATATTGTTTATCACTTAACCCTTTTAAACATTCAATCGTTTTGGTCTCTTATCTTCCTGTGTGTGTGGTGTGTGTCACACATTTCATTCTCTCTCATTCTCTTATTTCTCTCTTTCTCTCCATCTCTCTTTCGCTTGCTCAGCTGAGTTGCAGGGATTTCACCACATGCAAATTTAGTCGGCAGCACTTCGGCCATGATTCAGTCTCCAACACCTCGACAAAGAACACACACACACACACACACACACACACACACACACACACACACACACACACCACACACACACACACACAGATGCATACATACACACACGCACACACACACACACACACCACACACACACACACACCCACACACACACATACACACACCACACACACACACACACACACACACACACTCACTCACTGTGTCTTGCTGTGTGGAAAAACACAAAGTTCTGTCCGGTGTATGCACAATATCAAAACAATGACGGCATACACGCAGTGTCTCCTAAAGCAAAATAATGCTTACACACACACACACACACACACATCATTTTTTTCCCAGATCATTCCTACTCCCCATGTTATACATGGTATATAAAACATTATAAACCATTCATAAGTCACATCAAAAACGATCGTAAGCCATTCATAAACCATTTTTTTAATCAAATACTACTGTATGTAGTTCATTGGTTTTATTATTGGAAATGCAGTCTTGCACAGTCTTTTGATTCATATCCCTACACAGACCACATGCATATGAAGAGTCCAGATGCAAAACCCTCTAAATCCATCTGACCACCATTCTTTTAAATTAGCATTTTTTATCAGGCTCCTATAGGTTTTTGCCTAGAAATCAATATTTCAGACCTGGAAGAGAGTGGTATTTTGAAGTTAAATGATTTGATTATTCAATGATGTTGAATGTTTTGAAGTTAAATGATTTGATTAACGTATACTATCTGTGGACAGCATTCACTCACCATCTTTATCTCAGTTTTAACGTAGGTGACATTTAGAGGCTTTTGCATCTGAACCCTTCATATACACAAGGTAGAACTTTCTCTGCTTGCAAAGTCACCTAATGCTATACACTCAATCTGCCATCTATTGCTATGCTTTGTTATGCTTGTCCAAGTCAGTGCTGTTCCTGCTCTTTACTGGTGCCACAGAACAGACAGACTAACCACTGGAGTGGGACAGCCCCCTGTCTAACTGCACAGCAGCTAATGGTGGTTTCATTAGGCCCTTAATCCAAGGGGATTACCCCAAAAGTGTGGGATTAGGGTAATTTGCATGGGATACAGATTGCAGTGTAGGGGCTGGGAGGGGCGGAAAACCATTGAATGCCAGGCAGGGGAATTTCCTGAGTTCAGATACGGTTCAGAGCCATAACACCCACCTACAGGTATAGTCTTTACAGACCGTGTCCATCTCTCTGTCTCTGTCTCTGTCTCTCTCTCTCTCTCTTTCTCGATCTCTCTCTCTTTCTCTTCCTCTCAGTTCTCACCTTCTCTCTGTCTGTCTACTGTGTTTCCTTTGTTCCCTCTCTGCCTCTCTGTTCACTATATGAGAGACTGTCTGTCTGTTTTCTGTCCATCTAGTAAACCTAGTCACACTGCTTTTACATTCAGAGATGCATAGGTAACAACGTGTGCTTCTTCTCTCACTATAAAATGATCCCCACTCACTCACTCTCATGGCTTTGCTTTAAGAATTCCTTCTATCTCTTCCCTTTCCCTGCTTACCCTCTCACATTACACGACCTCACCTTACCATCACACATTCCTTTCTCTCCTTAGTCTTTCTCCATCACAGCATAAGTGATGTTGTTGAGTGTGAGTGGATTGCTAAACCAGACACACACACACAGACACACACACACACACACACACACACACACACACACACACACACACACACACACATCCTCAATCTACCCTCAAGTCAGTCAGAAAAAAACCCCACTAAAACAAAACAATCATTATTATTTCAGTTGTCCGTTGGTGACCTGGCAGAGTGGCAGTCATGAGGTGCCCAGTGCTCTCCATGTAAACCACAGAGCATTTCAAAGAAAAACTTTCTTCGACATTTTTTGTCTCTCTCTCTCTCTTCTCTCTCTCAAATGGAGGAGGGGTAGGGGAGTGGGGAGGCCATCTCTGATTGGTCTGCTCGTGTAGAGCCATGAATGCGGTTGGGCGGTTGAGTGTTCCTTTGCCGTCCGTTGCCCCCCCGTCTCATGCCTGCCACACGCGGCGCTTGCTCGCCTGCCACCGCGTTTTCCATCGCCTCCGAGACAAAGGGGACACAGCGTGTGTGAAAACACACTCTTCATTCCCACATGAGGCCCCAACACCAGCACCTCCACACACACACACACACACACACACACACACACACACACACACACACACACACACACACACACACACACACACACACCACCCTACATACATACCCCCTGTCAGATGGTACGAGAGAAAGAGTGCGAGGAGAGGAAGTGGTGGAGCTGTTGGAGGGAGGGAGGGAAGCCGAGATGTAGAAGGAGGGGGGAACCCTCTGCTCAGGGCACCTGTCACATTTTGGCAACATAAAGCAGCTCCCCTCATTGGCACCTTCCTCTCTCTCTCTCTCTCTCTCTCTCTCTCTCTCTCTCTCTCTCTCTCTCTCTGTTTGTCCCCTCTCTATCCCACCATTGTGGCAAAGGCTCTTTTCTTTTGTGTCGGGGAGGTGAAGCGATGGGGCTTAATGGGCCCTCTGGAACGGGTGAGAAAGGAATGTTGCAACGCAGACGAAAGGAAGCACAAACATTGCCCCCAAACCAAAACAAAAAACAAAGTAAGAGCGAATCAGAAGACTGTTTCTCAGACTGCCAGCTCAGCTGCCACCCACTCTGTCTCATGGCTGTTCACTGCACTTTTGGGGCACCACAAGGTTGCCTGGCTGCCTCGAAAGTTCCCTGAAGGCAGTGAAATCAACATCACTGGGGCCACAGTTGTTTTTTAAGAAAAGCTCCTTACAATGGTGGTATTTATTATGCCGCAAACGCAAACGTGCTTGCATTTTGCCTTTTGGTTAGGTTGTGAACTGATTGGGTTCAGTTCGAGGGGAGTTGTGCTGATCTGGGGTCAGGCTTGTGATGAGCTGTGCAATGAACTGAGCATGATGAAAACATCTGATCTAGCCACGGGACATTATCCAATTCATTGCCAACCAAGTGAAGTTTCCAGAAGTGTCTCGGGCATTTAAGATATTCATATTCCATATACTGGGATTGATGTTTGACATCTGTGCATACAGTATGAGGCCCTTTTCTCAGTCTTCATGTCTAGAGGCCTTCCACCATCATTGCGTAAACTGTCTGCTGAAACATCAGACAGAAGACACTTTTCTTGGAAATGTGTCACTTGAAGTGAGTGTATCTATGAAGTGTTACAACAGACAGCCCTGCCTCTCTGGGTGTTGTAAAGTTGCTAAAGTTCTTTCAACAGGATTTTCACATCCTATCATCAGCTAAAAGGCCTTTCATCAGAAGAAACTGCAATCGGGGAAGATAGACCGGAGTAATGGGATCCCTTGGCCCTGATCTTCATAGCACTTAACAATGCCCCCTTAAAAACATCCCATCCCTGTTCTGTCTTCTATCACTCAAAGCCAGACGCACGCTGTGGGGGTTGCAATGTGTGTATGATGTAACCGTATTAACAGCATCTAAACCTTGCGTGTGGAAGGAGCTAATGCTGCTTCAGGCCTCGCTCTCCGATGGCAGGATTCCGGCATGGCGTTCAGAAGCGATGTCAGGCGTCTCACCTCTCCGCCTCGTTCGGGCCTGGAGGTGGTCTTGGGATCAGTGAGCTCAGAGTGAGAGGCGATCCTCCAAAGCCCAGTTCTAGTCGTTAGTTTCTACTTCAGAGGTGACTTGAGGGTAGAGCTTGAGTGTGTGAAGCAGAGAGTGTTTGAAGGGCTGGGTGGGTTGTGTCAGGTAAATTAAGCAATGCTATTTCATTTCTCAGAAAGCCTACTGCCAGACACTGTATATCACACCTAGCCACACACTCACACACACACACACACACACACACACACACACACACACATACACACACACATTCAGTGTACACACACACACACACACATTCAGTGTACACACACACACACACACACATTCAGTGTACACACACACACACATACACATGCAGTACACACACATACACATGCAGTGCACACACACACACACACACACACCTACACATTCAGCAGTACACACACACACACACACACACACACACACACACACACATGCACATTCAGGGCCAGATGTACGTACATTTGCGAACCTAGCGTTATCAGCGCCATGGACACACTGCAGATTGCGAGCGCTGTCAGACCCAAGTTTCCGTCAGATTTATCAATCGTTCAATCCTTAGTGTAAACCGCGCCTTTCTCTGCCCTTCTCCGCCCATAAACTTAATTTCTTTAATGTCCACAACTGAATGGCAGCCTACAAGCGCCAGTTGAATGAAGTTAACTGATGACAACATTAAAAAGAATCAAACGTTTAGCGATCATGAAATAATACCATACATGATAAGATGTCAACAAGCAGGGGAGATAATGAAGATCAGTAGTTCTAATCAAACTACTTGTGCACGTAGGCTATGGAAGATTGGTCAAATCTAGCAAGTAGGACAGTTTAAGTGAATGACGGAAAGTGAAAGTAAGACATCAAAGGCCAACGAAAAGTTAAGGTTGCTTTTGGTAGTACAAATACTTTCACCACAAAAACTGGTGTTCTAAATAGCGATTCTGTTGTCTTTGAAAGGTTCTCTTATTGACGCATTGAACTGCAATGTGGATTAACACCTGCTTTTACAAGGCGGAAGTATTTAGGCAGAATAGGCGTGCGCTTTCAGGAGCAGTCTTTGTACATACCGCTGAATACATAACTAGGCGCTCTTTACTCTTCCCCTCCCATCTCTTTACGCTTAAACTCCCACTTTCCCCTGATCCTCCCATGAATGCATATGCATGACATGACAATCGCAATCTGCCACTTTCAGCTCCCCGACAGGCAGTTTTGCGCTTTTACATCATTGCGGCCTGTTTGTACATACCTCGCAATGATTTTACCCGCACATTGCGAAACAAATACGCCTGAAATGGGCGCAAAAGCGTTAGTACATCTGGCCCTCAGTGTACACACACACATACACACAACACACACATACAGTACACATGCAGTGCACACACACACACCTACACATTCAGCAGTGTACACACACACACACACACACACACACACACACACACACACACACACACACACACACTTCAACCCTCCTTTTCTCGCTCAAGCACATACACAGCCTCAGCCAAATTTACCATCACAACTGTACCACAACTATCTCCACTAAACCTCCAATCAGAGTTGAGGTTGCCTCAGGGTGTTTCTGCTCCTTTTTCCTCTTCTCACTCGTCGTCATCTCAGGCGTCTCCTCAGAGCGGTTGAAGTCGTTGGCCGCAGACGTATAGCAGCATCATGGGAAAATGCCGTTGGTGGAGTTCACATGGGGGAGGCAGGGATTCTAAAACGACGTGAGCCTTTGCCGTGGCTTCCAATCATGGCTCCATGTGTGATTTCAAATCTGCCAATCACAGACCTAACAGTGCATCGGCATCTAATTGTATAGCTGCGGCTCACACAAAGCAACTGTATGTGGGCACATTTGTGTGTGTGTGTGTCTGATGTGTAGTTTGATAGTTCCGTACACATGGTGGTTCACTAATGAGTTGTGCAACAGTAACCATTACAAAGGTGGAGAGGGGGGCTTGTGGGGTGGTATCTGGTGGTAGCACATCACCTGCTGTGCCCGTGGTGCCCCCCCACCCTCTCCACCTTAGGGGCCAGACTTATACTTATACTTCAGGGGTGGAACACACACACACACACACACACACACACACACACACACACACACACACACACGCAATTACACCCTTACAAATTAAAGTAAAAAGAGACACACACACAAACACACACAAGGCAATGCTGTATGTGAGTGTGTGTGTGTGTGTGTGTGTGCCAGTGTGTATGTGTTTTGTGCATGCAGCCTAGTAAGCCCAGCTGGCTTTGAAGTGGAGAATCGTTGGCCCAATCACAGGGCCTTGGCTGTACCCCCTGCTGGTGTTGGCCCTGGGCCCTCTAACATGGGGGTTAGGAGGACGGGGGACTGGGGAAGGGGGGAGAGGAAGTGTTTTCTGTTTACCGTGCTTCGATTTGGATAGGATAGACATGTGTCCCCCCCCCCTCCAGGAACAGAAAGGGTATAGAGTAAATGCAAAATAAAATAATAATAAAAAACAATCCTTTTTTGCTTTTAGCAACTTATCGACCCACTTTTAGCCCCTTTCCCATAAAAAAAAGGATTTTGAGGCCTTGAGGAGAAGGAAAGAAATCAATATCTTGAGAGAGAGAGAGAGAGAGAGAGAGAGAGAGAGAGAGAGAGAGAGGGGAGAGAGAGAGAGAGAGAGAGAGAGGATACACCCCCATTGAGAGAGAGAGAGAGAGAGAGAGAGAGAGAGAGAGGATACACCCCCATTGAGAGAGAGAGAGAGAGAGAGAGAGAGAGAGAGAGGATACACCCCCATTCTTTTTGTATTTTTAGGTCAGATACAATGCACTCACCCAGTCCTTGTATGTGCTTGTATGTACACTCTTAAGTGTGGGTGGGTGGGTGTTTTGGCTATAGATCCACAGTTGGTGTCCCACTGCAATCCCAATCCCTGTAGATCAAGAAATCTTTTACTTTGACGACCCCCATTGTCAGGCCTCAGAGAGAAAGGAAGAGAGAGAGAGAGAAAGAGAGAGAGAGAGATATGGGTGTGTACACAAACTATATTAGCCTCAAATTCTACTTGCAGAATCCACGCAGACTCTTTTGAGCGGATCTTACCAGTGAGTTTTTGGTAATTGAAACGATGTTAAGTCTTTTCAGGGCGTCGGGCAGGAAGAGCGGAAAACGAGGGATGAAAAAGAAAGTAGAGTGCCATTCCAAAACAAGGCGGTTAGGCTAAAAGCAGTGGAGACGGATGCATGAATAATGCTGTTAAATGTACAAACCCCCCCAAGGCTGAGGAGATGGCTTTCTTCTGTACTGCAGTCGAGTATGGAAAGAGGAGGATAGAACATGTATGTCTCTCTCTTTCTCTCTCTCTGTGTGTGTGTGTGTGTGTGTGTGTGTGTGTGTGTGTGTGTGTGTGCGTGTGTGTGTGTGTGTGTGAGGGAGGGGTTGCAGGGGTGATGGTAGGCTACGGAAGGCAATTATCTTTTTAGGATGCAGTGGATTATGGGGGTCAAGGTGCTGTATCCCCTCACCACACACACACACACACACACACACACACACACACACACACACACACACACACACACACACACACACACACACCCACACACACACACCCTGGGTCTCTGCACTCTTTCTCCTTTGGTTGCATGTGCCTGTTTTATGGCATTGACCCGGTCAACCTGGTCAGGTCAGCCACACACAGAGATGAGGAGAGACCAGAGGACTGTGGGCAGAGGAGTGTAACATGGCACCGCGGGCTAATCCATCAGAGAGAGAGAGGGATAGAAGGAGAATGCAAGAGGAAGAGAGAAACAAAGAGAGGGAGATACTGCTGGTGTATCATCTGTTCTGCTGGGTAATGTAATGGACCTTGAGAGGGGTTTGGCTTTGTGTGTGTGTGTGTGTGTGTGTGTGTGTGTGTGTGTGTGTGTGTGTAGTCCTGTGACCTGTGACCTCACGGCGGTGGAAAAACTGGAGGCAGTGCGTCAGATGTTTGGGCAAAGGCAGTTGAAAGCGATTTATTTACTTTTGCAGCAGGTAAGAATGTCAGTCAGGAGGGGAAAAAAAATAACTCACTGAAATAAACAAAAAAGGAAAAAAATCTCCAGTACAAGGATTCTCAATTAACACTAAAACTTAACCTTCCAAAATAGCTTCAATAATCACAACTCAAAGAAAATAACAATTCTCCCCTCACAAGTATTGTCTGATGCGTACAGCTAATCAAGGTCTAGGTGCTGTCTCAAGCTCACTTCAGACCCTTCTCACCTTTAGACCTGTTTTGGCCAAGAATATATTTCGCATGGCCTGACCCACTATAATAACCAAAATCAATAATCTCTACAAACATACATTTCTGGTTCAAATATCACCATACATAGTCAACACAATACTCCTCACATGTTTAACTGCCTAGCATCATTATACATCCTCTGTATCCCCCTTAAATATCCCCCTAACACATGAAAGCCAAAAACACCCCTCTTATCCTACACACTTGATCCCCGCACATCTCTGACGTCACACCCCCCAATGCATAAAGTCCTTCCCGACTTCACGTTCTAGACAGTGTATGATTTGGCAACACTTTCTTCTCACACACACACTCACACACACACACACACGCACACACACACACACGTACACACACACACACACCCACACACACACACCCTGGGTCTCTGCACTCTTTCTCCTTTGGTTGCATGTGCCTGTTTTATGGCATTGACCCGGTCAACCCGGTCAGGTCAGCCACACACAGAGATGAGGAGAGACCAGAGGACTGTGGGCAGAGGAGTGTAACATGGCACCGCGGGTTAATCCATCAGAGAGAGAGAGGGATAGAAGGAGAATGCAAGAGGAAGAGAGAAACAAAGAGAGGGAGATACTGCTGGTGTATCATCTGTTCTGCTGGGTAATGTAATGGACCTTGAGAGGGGTTTGGCTTGGTGTGTGTGTGTGTGTGTGTGTGTATCTGTGTGTGTGAGTGTGTGTGTATCTCTTTCTCTCTCTCAAATTCAAATTTCAAATTGAAATTCAAAACACTTTATTGTGAATTCGTGAAAAAGTGTTGCCAAATCATACACTGTCTAGAACTCACATCAAGACAAAATAAGTCATAAAGCAAAATCTGTGATTATATAAAACACACACACACACACACACACACACACACACACACACACACACACACACACACACACACACAATTGCGCATGTACACAAACATTTTAGTTTGTTTGTTATAAGAAAAAAAAAAGATAACACACATGAAACAAAAAGGAGAGATGATGTAACAGACATAATCTGTGGGGTGGGATTGCATTTATATAATGTCTTCTCTCACAATATGTAGAGAGGAGACATAGCCCTCTGCCAATGTCAGGTGCCGGGATCCTCTACCAAGACTATTGCCAGGCTCTCCTGCTCTTCTAATGTGAGGAAGCCCGGGATGGCTTGGCCAAGTCTATCAAAGTAGTCATCCCTTTAGGGTGTGTACCTCCCACAGTATAGAAGGAAGTGTACCTCTGACTCAACCTCCCCTGTCATACACTGACCACATACCCTTTGCTCTTTGGGTACCATGATTTTTTGTGTCTGCCTTTCTCTATGGCTAGACTGTGGTCACTCAACCTGTACTTGGTTAGGGTCTGTCTCTACTTTGTATCTCTGACAGTGTAGAGATACTCTGCCAATTGATAATCTTTTTTAATGACCAAATAGCATTCTAATTTGTGTTGTGTCTGGGTTTCATTCTTCCAATGTTCCAAATAGTATTCTTTGTTTTTCTTGTTAATTTGGTTAACTTTGATTGGTTGGGAAAGGGAACCTCTCTCTCTCTCTCTCTCTCTCTCTCTCTCTCTCTCTCTCTCTCTGTGTGTGTGTGTGTGTGTGTGTGTGTGTGTGTGTGTGTGTGTGTGTGTGTTCGACTGTGATATTTTGTCAACCCCAGTCCGCCGCCATCTGGCAGGCAGTCTGTGAAAGGATAAGCTTTGTCTCCACTTCCAAGGTAATAGGACAAAGTGAGGCTCAATCTGTCTCTGGAAAGATCTCAAACTTTTAACGGACAAACACTATCTCTATCTCATGTCTTTTGTTCCAGTTTTAAGTGATGATGATGATGTGTGTGTGTGTGTGTGTGTGTGTGTGTGTACAGTGTGTGTGTGTACAGTATGTGTGTGTGTGTGTGTGTTTTGCTTTTTTTCTCCTATGACCACTGAGCTTCCCCTCAACAATGTGATCTCATTCACATGGCATAGTGCTCAGCCAATCAGCACTGAGGTCAGTTAGGCTTTTTGAATGGGGAGGAGGGGGAAAGTGGTCTGTCAGCCAATCAGGTTCAACACTTCAGCTTCATTCAGCTTTTTTGGCCAGTGATGAACCTAGCAGCCAATAGTACTAAAGCATGGAGGGTTTATTAATGGGGATGGGATGGGGGTAAATGCCCCATGGCCAGCTGTCATCCACCAACCACCCCCGACCACCTCGTAATGTAGCCTACATCATGTCTGTGAACATATAATTAAACAAAGACATCCAGTTAATGTAGAAAATATACATATACACACATTTAAACTGACACAACTTGACATCTATTATACTGACAATGAATATGTTTACATAGACATTCATATTCCGAGTATTGACCTTATTCAGAATAAGACAATATTGCAAATATGGTGTTTACATGAGTTGTTAATAGAATTGATTCTGTTCATATTCCCGTTTACATAGGCTATTCTGATTAATAACGACTTCATCAAAATTCTAAACGTTCCTTCCCTAAATGTTTCTATAGTAACCTAAGTTATACTGCCACTTATGTCACTACTATGCTGTCTTATGTGTTTCTTCCTCGTCTCAAAAGTGTAGCCTACCTTCTTCATTCCTGACATCTTTTCTGAAGCTCCATATAGGCCTATCTCCACTCATAAATAACTTTGAAACTTTACTGCCAGAAGGTCGCAACAGAAGAAATACCATGGGCCGTCGAACAGTTTGCTGTCATTTGCCATAATTGTCGCAAAATACTGTGAATATTCCAATAGAAAGTCATTATTGCGAATAAGGTGTTTACATGTCTAGAACGTACCTCAATATTACGAATAAGATCGGAATACTTCACATACCTTATGCTTATTCTGAATAGGATCTTATTCCGGTTAAGGCAATCGGATTATGCTGTTTACATGGCAGTGTCTCTTATTCTGAATATGGTCTCTTTACCCAGTTAATATCGGAATATTTGTCCATGTAAACATGAGAGATCACAGTCCTACAACAATTGAAATGAAAAGTCCTTCATTTCAACACAATATTTAAGAAAATAAATATTAATCTGACAAAAATGAATAAAAAAAAACCTTAATGATCTGAGCCAAATCAAAGTTGGCATTCATATTCATAGCCCTGTAGTATCCTGTAGTTCAGTGGGACACCATAACAATAATCAAGAGGATGCTTCATGCTAGCCACTTGGTTTGGAAATATACGTGTCTT
>NC_063204.1:23761582-23921582 GCF_017589495.1 Alosa alosa
GTGAATGGTCTTGTGGGAGTGACACTCATACATGCTGCTGGAGTTTTCTGTGAAAGCCCATGGTCTAGGGATGAGTGTGTGTGTGTGTGTGTGTGTGTGTGTGTGTGTGTGTGTGTGTGTGTGTGTTTGTAAGTTTTCTGTGAAAGCCCATGGTCTAGGGATGTGTGTGTGTGTGTGTGTGTTTATGTGTGTGTGTGTTTGAGAGAGTGTGTGTGTGTGTGTGTGTGTGTGTGTGTGTGTGTGTGTGTGTGTCGTGGGTATAAACCTCCCTGTCTGGCATGAAACTTGAATCCTCCTGTGTTGAGCTGGTGTAAAGGCATTGCAGGCCCAGATCATGCAGACGTATTAAACAGCACTTGTGTGTGGCTTTGTGCTCATGGCTTCTCCACACGTGGGCCCGCTTGATTGCTATCCAAAATGTGGAAATGATCTCAAAACACAAAAGCATTAAAGCCTCCGAATGAATACATTTGGTCTTACAGTGTCTGTTTAGAAATAATTTTTTTTTTGCACCAATCTAACATTGTGCTCTCTCTCTCTCTTTCTCTCTCTCTCTCTCTCTCTCTCTCTCTCTCTCTCTCTCTCTCTCTCTCTCTCTCTCTCTCTCTCTCTCTCCCTCTCTGTCTTTAGGATGCATTTGTGGAGTTGTATGGGCAGCCTCGTGGTGCAGTGCCTCCATCTTGGCCTAACCTGAAGACAGTGTTGGGAATGGCCGCTCTGGGTGCGGCTGGTGTCACCATCGGAGCCCTCTTCACCCAGAAGTGATGGACAAGGGAGGAGGAGGAAGGGGGGCTTGACTCTTCATCTTCTGCGTTTCATCCTTGACTTCACTCCTTTTCTTTCGTGACCTCTTCAAAGGCCAGCTCAGTTCTTCAAGAAGTTCTCCACGGCATTGGGGACTTTCCCCTCAGCAGTGCGGAGAGCCACTGAGCGTCTCCCAGACAACCTTCTTCTTTTCATCACTCCGTGGCAATCTTCGGTGTGTCTGTCTGTCCCACTTTTTATCTCACAAACACATGTATTCCCTGAAATGGAATGAGGGAGAAAAGCTAATCTGAGGATAGCAGCTGTGCTAAAGCACAAGGAACAAGGAACACATTGATGCACAACCACATTTGTCTGTGTGTGTGTGTGTGTGTGCAAAATGAAGATGTGAGCAGTCACATATGACATGGCCTATGACTCTTTCATACAATTCAATACAGGACAATACAATACAAAACAACGCATGGGAAAACAGCATTCACAAGTAGACAACAATTAACTTTTAACTGTTATGGAATATATGGTGCAGAGTGCAGTTTAAAGAACTTTTTTGAACTGAAATGAACCCAAGACTGAAGCCATGCTTGACACATATAGGCAGCATTTTGCATGGTAATTTTCCAATGCTTTTTTAAAAGCTCCTTTATACAAAGCATGAATCTGTGATAACGGTGTTACACATGGCAAGAAAAAAAAATCTTATGAAAAGAAGAAAATTAAGAAAAATATATGAAAAGTAGAGAAAGGTAGATAAAGTTGAAAAATGTCCGGTGTGAATGTATATAGCTCCTTTTCCCTGTGCATGCATGTTTAATGCAATATGTCATTTCTGCATGCTGCTCCTGAAACAGAAAAAAAATTATCTTCTCTCTTTTACTTTCTCAATTTCTCTTTTTTTCCTTACTTTCCTCCTTGATGTTTTTGTTTCTCTTTGCAAAGGAGTTGTTGGGGAGAGAGGATAGACAGAGGGGCTCTTTTGTATTCAGATCAGATGTTGAGCATCTTTCATTAAAACTTTCAGCCTTTTTCTTCCTCTATGTATGTACTGTATGTACATATGTGTGTGTGTATACTGTATGCTTGTGTGTGTATGTGTGTGTGTTGTCTTCGGTGGCTTTAGCTTTCCACCACACCTGAATGTATCTAGTTGTTTGCTTGTTTTATTTTCTGTCAGTTGTCATTGTTTATACAAATGTATTCCTTACATTTGAATGCTTTTGTGGATTTTGACAAGGTAGTGTCAATGTGTAGTCTTTTGTTGGCTTTGAGCTTTAGACCCAACTTCCATGGCGAAATGACAAAACGGGAGTGGAGCCTCCATAAGTGTGCAGTGCTGAGCAATGTCAAGTCAAGCTTGGGAAATAATGCAAGTGATTGTCTATGTGTGAGAATGTGTGTGTTCTTTACCAAGAAGTCTAACCCCTTCAGCCAGGTGCTGGTCCATTTATAATTAGGTGTGTTTAATGGATAGGCCAAATAAGAGTATCTTTTAATGACCTGCATTGAGCTGCAGAAAAAGGCTGCGTGTGTGTGTGTTATAAGATGGGGTTATCAACGATGGTCTGGCATGCTTTAAAGGGCACACAGTAGGGAAGCATCGATCCCCCCCCCCACAAAACACACACACACACACACACACACACACACACACAAAGCAGACCACAGGGAGGGTCTGCTTCCGAGGAGCGGAAATGGGATGAACCCCCACCCCAGCCCCCATCTGTGCCTCTGTAAGGTTGCGGTGCCCAGGATCACTTCTACTCATTTTTGTCGTTTTGTCATCCCCAACGTGTCTTGTAGAGCCCCCATTTCCATCACGTCCACATCCATCTCCCCGTCCCCTCCACAGACGAATGCTCATTAGCGGAGGACTCTAGATCTGCTTGTCCCCAGGATGACCATTCTCCCATGGAGTTGAGCTCTTGTGTGCTCAGTTATGGGATCTTTCATTTTCTCCCAGCTTCTGTCATCCATGGAATTGTTTCATTCAGTTATTTATAGGAGTGCTGGACACACTCACACAAACATTGGGTCCTATCATACACCCGGCGCCAAGTGCAATGGAAGGCTTGTTGTTGTTTTTCGCCACGCTCCACTTTAACTGAACACTGCACCCACGGGTGTGTTGATTAACGAAATAGGTGTGGTCTGGCGCATGGCCAGGTGTTTCAGATCGCTAAAATAGAGCCCATTGAGTGTTTGCCACATGAATGTTCATTGGTTGACAGAAGCTGATCAGAGCAACAAAAAAAAAGAAAAAGAAAAAAAAGTACATATATGCTTGCTTATTTATCATTCACCTGTATTTAGTTTATACTATTTTATTTGTATCTCTACACAACAGGTTGTATACTAGGCTCACAAAATGTGATGTCCCTGTCGGGTAGCGAGATTGTACAAAAATGGTCCACAAATGAATCATTTCAGTGTGATTGTGTTGTACAGGCTTTTGCATACTCACTGCCACATTTCAGCATACTTGCATTAGGCGGCCTTGCATACTCACTGCCACAACAGCCCTACTGCCCAGAGGTGGAAAGTAACGAAATACATTTACTCCCGTTACTGTATTGAGTCGTTTTTCTGTGTATTTTGTATTTTTTAAGTAGTTTATAAAATCGGTATTTTAAATTTTACTTGATTACATTTTGAGTGAAGTATTGTACTTTGCTACATCAAAAATCCCATCCGTTACTTGAGTAAAAAAAAAGTTAAGACTAATGAAAACGGAAAGGGAGAGAAAAAAATCGCGCCCTAAACCACTAGCCTAGTGATGATGATCAGCATGTAGCCTACAACAGGACATGAATCAAGCTGGCGCCATGCAGTCTTTCTGAAAGTGATGGAGACTGGATCACGAAATGCATCAGATTAGCCTAACCTATGAAAGTGTATATTCGCTATTCCAATCGGTTGTCTCAGTTCGTTTTAGCACTAATGATTGAGGAGATATTTAAGCAAACACCATGGGATTTCGTGTTTTGACATTTGTGCTCACCTTTCTTTGGAAAGAAGTTTATTAGCAGTTGTTTCCCCTTTTTTGATGTCTCTCTTTTTCCTGTTTTGGCCTTTGTTTTTAGTAACCTGACTTGGCTTTCTTGGAGAAAGACACTGCACCAGCAGCAAAACAATTAGCGGTCCACTACTAGCGATGCTCAACTAAATAAACAAAAGAGACTACCTTATGAATCGTGCAGGCGGACTAAACCATTTAGCTCTTTAGCAAGGGAGAGTGAGAGTGACCTTACACAGTTTTCACCATGTTTTGTATACAAAATCCAGTCAGTCAAACTTTAAAATTCATCTGACATTCATTTTGACATTTAATTTGGAAGTTAAAATATTCAGGTAAAATAAATATATGGTGGAAATAAGTATTGAACGTATTTAAAAATTGTATTTTTTTTTTCAGTAATTAGCCTGAACTTCCTGTGAGTCTATTTGAAATTTTCACCACACATTATATTAACACACATATAAAAAATCCAAACATAAGAGTTTTGTGTATTAAAGTGGAATGACAAAGGAAAAAAGTATTGAACGTGCCTACTGAAATTTCTTCAATACTTTGTGGAAAAGCCTTTGTTTGTAAAGACAGCTTCAAGACATTTCCTGTATGACAAAACTTATTGGTCACAGTATCAGGTCTGATTTTGACCCATTGTTGCAAAGGTCTTGGGAGAGCTTTTTGCTTTTATCCATCATGAAATGTTTCTTGTGTGACACCTTGGTAATGAAAAACCTTTTTATAGCCCATCAATATGTAGGCTACTAACCAAGCTTATATTAATTTGCACAGATAGAAAGGATAACTACTCTCTATACAGATTCCAGCTCGTTCCTTCCCTTTCCTTGCCTTAGTGCTTTTTCTTAGCGTGTTCAATACTTTTCCCCTGTGTTATTCCACTTTATTACATGACTCTACTTATGGAGTTGTTTGGATTTTTTATGTGTGGATTACCTGAGTTATTACTAATGCCTGGTGAAAATGTTGTGCCCCCTGTATTCCACTTTTCACGGGCCCTCTCCTCCATTGGGGCCCTATACTTCCCACTTTCCACCCCAGTACGACGCCCTTTAATCTGCTGAACCTTCTGCTCGTTTCCAAATATTAAAAAAACTCTCTGCAACTCAATATTGGCCTGCCTGCCTCAGCTGCCTGTGAGGGGCTTTTCAGTTGTGCTGGATTACTGTTCACTGCAAAGCGACCCAAGGATGAGTGCAACTAACTTTGAAAATCAACTACTGCTCAAACTTAAAGGAGAACTCCGGTGATTTTTCACATAGATCTCCATTTCTCAACGTCCTTTTCAGGCAAGTACCTCCACTCGGCGGCCATATTGCAACACTTTTTGGGCACTTATCGTGCATCTATTCCAGCAGAAATGCGTGTGCGTAAGGCTTCACGACACCAATCTTGCTCCAGCAGCAAGATCACAACAGATGATTGCCACGATGTCTTCACAGCACACCACATGATTGGCTCAATGTATTTTACAACACACCACATGATTGGCACAATGTATTCACATGTCGACGTTTTGTCGCGGAAGGGTTGTAATATGTGTAGACATATGATGTGTAGACAACTGCCATATTGGCGGTACAAACTAACCCCATGCATTACTATGGAGGATTTTTTGAGTGCTGTATCTCCTCATTAGAAAGTCTTTGGTAAAACTGGTTGTTCTGGTCCCCCAAAAAAAAAAAAAAAAAAAAGTAACTAAGTAACTTTTTACTTAAAGTACATTTTAGATTAACTACTTTTTACTTTTTACTTGAGTACATTTTCAGATCGGTATTTTAACTTGTACTTGAGTAATATTTTATCAAGGTATTGGTACTTTTACTTGAGTACAATATTTTCGTACTTTTTCCACCTCTGCCACTGCCACCGCACTCCACTGGGCCAAGCAGCTTGCTACTTGTTTGGTCTCTGGGTTGTTTACTGCTATTGACATAGAATACTGTAATGTAATATAATATAATGTAGCTGTAGATGTCCCTAGACTTTTAAGTTGCTTTAAACTTAAAATGCATTTTATTCATGGGGACTTCTGCTTACAGCTTCTGTGTTTTTGAAATGTCCAGTGAAAATAGCGCTACCCACGCAGCCCAGCTGGCTATGAAGTGAATGTCAGTGTGTTGTGTTGGCCCAGAGGGGTGACTGACCCTTATGGCTGCTACCAGTAGGCCCTCAGACACCACAGAGGGCTGGACGGACTGAAATTGCAATTGAATTCTGAAGCTGCTCAAAATGCCCACCCAGAGATTCTGGCCAGGAAGTAAACATGATGTACAGCACTAGGTGGATGAGGGCTGAAAAATCTGATATTTACATAGGATGATGGGGCAGCTGTGGCCTACTGGTTAGCGCTTCGGACTTGTAACCGGAGGGTTGCCGGTTCGAACCCCGACCAGTAGGCACGGCTGAAGTGCCCTTGAGCAAGGCACCTAACCCCTCACTGCTCCCTGAGCGCCGCTGTTGTTGCAGGCAGCTCACTGCACCGGGATTAGTGTGTGCTTCACCTCACTGTGTGTTTCACTAATTCACGGATTGGGATAAATGCAGAGACCAAATTTCCCTCACGGGATCAAAAGAGTATACTTATACTTATACTTAGGATATGTGGGTTACAACAGATTTTGGTGGCGTGTTACTTTTACCCATAGCTTATACTGTGTGTGTCTGTATAGTGTGGGGTTTAGACAAGAAAGTCTTCAGTTAGGATGCTTTTGTATTGGGCTAGGCTAACAGTATATCTGCCAGACAAATTAATGGCCGCAAATCCTTACAGCGCTGTGTGAAGGTTTACCTCTGTGCCAGAGTGCCTGGAACTGGGCTTGTATTTGTGCACGATCCAGCAAGTACTGCCATTGAGTGTGTGTTTTTGTTTGTGTACAGTATGTCTGTGTTTGCGTGTGTGTGTGTGTGTGTGTGTGTGTGTTTGTTTGTGTGTGTGTGTGAGAGAGAGAGAGAGAGAGAGAGCTATTCAGGCTCCCTGCTGAAGAAACAGCATAGGTGCGAGAGGATTGACTGGTCACCACTTTGAGCTGCAGCCTAGCCATGTCACTGCCTTACCCAGGACAGCAGGACACTGCGCTGTGCAGCGGTGCATTCTAATCACACAAGTTTTGTAGAATATTCTTGGAACTGTTTGACTCTTTTCTCAGACATGGAATGTGTATTGTGTTGAGAATGTGGTGAAGGCGCTGGACCATGGTACACTTCAACTCTCCATTCACTGATGTGAAGAATTCTCTGTGTTTGTATGGTGACATTTTGTTTGTGTGTAGGATTTAAGGGTTGCAATGGTAACTGAAGAGAAAAGAGAGCGAAAGAAAGAAAGAAAGAAAGAAAGAAAGAAAGAAAGAGATATAATGCAAGGAAAGGTGATTTAGTCTTGTAGAGCAGACATTTTAACCTGTATATACTAGTTATCTTCATACATTTGAGGGTAAGGAAGTCTCTCACATAATGGTCTCTACTATGTTATGCCTGCTATTATTATTACCTTTTATAAAGGGGGGATTCAATTGGAAACCACTGTAGCAGACCAATACAAAGGTAATAGTTTGAATTAAAATGTGTATAACTGTTCACTGTTGAACTCACCCTTTGCTTTCTTATTAGACAACACCCACAGATACCTTGTCTTATTTGATTGGACTCATACCGATGTCTCATCTTTAAAGCAAGCACTTCCATTATCATGAAACATGATTTTATTTTTATTTTTTGGCCACTCGTGTACCCCATGTAGCACTTTTAACTGTGACAGTCAAGTCATGCTCTCGGTTAAGGGGAAAAAAACACCAACAAAAAGTAAACGATGTTGGATTTATACTAATTGCCATGCTTATTGATCTGCCACTGTCCTTGAAACAGTGTGCTCTCCTTGAAAAAAAGAACCTATGTTTGTTATGTACGCAAGCAACATTTTATCGCTTCATGCATGAACAGGCTCTCTACCATTCTTTCTAACTCTATTTCATTGTTTTACCTTCATCGGAGTAAAAATGCTATATGCTTGTGTAGCCTGTATGTATATAACGTGCAGCTCAAAACAATTCTTCCCAAGAGTATTTTTTTTCTTTTGCATTGTGTTTAAGGGCCATTTTAGGCAGCTACTACAAGTATTAACTGCCAAAATGAAAAGACAACACACCATGAACATGTCTTGGAAAGACAAAAAGATCTCAACTGTTTGATGGAAAATTTAACCAGATATTTATGTCTTTGTCTCAGTGAAACATTATGATTTTGATGTAGCATGACATGGTAGCAAAATGTCCAGAATTCCTGTCTTTTGTCATGTATTTCTTTAAATGTTTGATTTGGTTTTGTCATGGATTGCGTTTTTGTAAGTGATATATTTGTGTTTCTGTTTTTGGGGTGGCCTGCTGCTTTACTGCCATCTTGTGCCGTCTTCATCGTCATCCTCTTGTCTTCATTACACGAGTTCCACCCATCTTGTTATGATATGAGCTCTCCATTCTTATGACATCCTTATGTGTTATTGATCTCCCTTGTAGCATCTGACATTTTTTTTTCCACAAAACAATGTCAATGTAATGATGTTTTATTTCATGATGAATCTTTTTGTTGTTGTTGTTCTGTTTGTGTAGCCATGTCATAAGCTAACATGTGTTTCAATTAAAGCCCCGACGGCCTCGTGCTGCCAGTCACGTCTTTGTCATCGCAGTGCAGATTTGTTCTCAGTGTCAGTCACGTATGTCACCTGCATCTTCATAGCCATGCTTCTGGTTTCTCCTGGTCTCATATTCATGCAACAGAAAGAGAAAGTGTGTGTGTGTGTGTGTGTGTGTGTTTGTGAGAGAGAGATAGAGAGAGACACACACAGAGAGAAGGGGGATGAGTGTGAGAAAGAGAGAGGGCGATGAAGGGAAAGAAAGAGAGAGGGTGAGAGAGACAAAGCAATTTAGAATATGCGGGAGAGCACAGAAGAAAATAAACAAAAGGATTGTAAAATACTCAGACGAAAGAAAATAGCTTATACATGAACTGGGGAGCATTTAGATACACCAGCGTCTCACACATTAGTGTGGTTTACGGTTGAGGATGTGCGTCTGTAGAACGTGTGTATGTGCACATGCTTGTCTGAGAAGGATGATGACTAGCAATGTTTGATTTTAAAATTGTCCCACAAAGACAATGAATTCCTAATCAAGTACAAGCACTCCACACCATGTATGAATGGAGTTGTGCATTTACATATCCCATTTGTACAATGACAGGAGGCCAGCCTGTAACCGAAACCTTGCCTAATCGCAATGTTCACACTGTGCCTTGCATTACGTGAGCATTTAGATGCGTAATCCAAAAATATAAAGAAGATCTCATATCCCATAATCCAATAAACCATGAAGCCTAAGAGTAGTCCATCATAAGTGCTCTGCGAATTGAAATGTGTCTACTTTTAATACATACGTATATCTATTTGTGTGTTATTGTCCTGCAATTGACCAGATCGTCAAAAGCAGGCTGAATAATCCCCCAGACCCACACCAAGCCCCTGCTCAGGAAAGGAGAATATTGCACCAGTGTGGGAAAGCATGGGAATGAGAAATAAACTTGGACAATTGACAGAAAGACAGAGAAATAAAAAAGAGAATAGCAGAGAGAGAGAGAGAGATATGAGAGACAGAGATAGAGAGAGAGACAGAGATAGAGAGAGAGATAGAGAGCGAGAGAGAGAGAGCGCACACACACATGTTTACGGCTGAACTGCTCAACTGAGAGTCTCCGTCCTGAGATGAGGGCTCCAGGGAGTCAGTTTGGGAATCAGCTGTGGTGCTCATCTCCATCTCATCTGTTCTGGTTTGGCTCCTTCACACGCTCCGCTCCGCGCCGCTAAGACTTCAGACTACACCAGCCACTTAAGCTCACACCCAGAAAAGAAGAGAAAAACACACACACACGTGTGGCAGCCATTAACCTCAACAGTCAGCAACAGCAGCACTTATGCCCTCCAGGAGTGCATGTTCTCATGTGTGTGTGTGTGTGTGTGGCAGATAATCCACTTGAGACAGAACTACACTGCAAATCAAAAGAATACACACACACACACACACACACACACACACACACACACACACACACACACACACACACACACACACACACACACACACACAACTCAGATGCAACTTAACCTTGAGACAGATATCCACACACACACACACACACACACACACACACACACACACACACACACACACAAACATACACACACACACACACACACACACACACACACACACACACACACACACACACACACACACACTTTCTCTCTCTGGAGAAAGAACTCCAGAGATGACACAGAGATACACAGACTTCAGAATGTGCTCGGGACTAACAGATCCCAGAGGAATAAAAGAGGAGTCACTGAGTCTGTGTGTGCGGGTTGCACTGGGACTCTGCTCAACACGCATCAAAGAGCACACCCATATGCATACACACACACACACACACACACACACACACACACACACACACACACACACACACACACACACACACACACACACACAGACACAGAGAGAGAGAGAGAGAGAGAGAGAGGGGAGAGACATGCACACTGTCCAACACAGTGAGAATGTCCAACACCTTTTTACATATCAGCCTACTTTACTCTTGTGTGGTGATGATATAATAATAACAATCTTTATTTATAAAGCGCTTTTCTAAACAAAGTTACAAAGTGCTTTACATATATAAAGGAATAAACAAAACAAAATTAGATGTCTAAAAACAATACAAAAGACCATATCAACATTGGCAAGAATAATGGATATATAATAATAATGGATATATAATATATTTTTTTTAAATAACAAAAAGCTGCAGGAATTAAACAGTGTACAAGGCAAAACAAAACAAAAACAAGACAAAACAAAATTACTTAAACTCTTTAAAGGCATTGCGGTACAAGTGAGTTTTAAGAAGAGATTTAAAAGATGTCACCTTGTTTGCTCAGGCAGTGCATTCCACAGCTTTGGTAGCCTGATGAGCCAGACCCACATAAAGATGTAGGGTCTGGGAACTCACCATTCGCAGTGCTCAATCCGAGGGGCGGGATAAATGGTTGTCTTTCAAATTCCCTCTGCACGCAATAGGATAGCGCTACAACTCATGAGTCCCATGCGTTTCCCACCAGCGGAGCTAGTTGGCTGGTTGATCAAACTTTTGCCAACTTAAAAAAAACTTAACTCGGATCACACTGTTTGCCAGCAGCAGCATCCATCTTCTTTGTTTTCAAGTAGCAGGGAATTCACGCGGAACCGTTGCAACTCTGCCATGATTATGTTAAGCCTGCCCACCAACTCTATACATGATGTGATTGGCCTGATCGAAGTTTCACTTTTCCAGCTCGCTAGCCAACGGAGAGTTGCTGAGATTTGCTGCCACTAGGGTGCATCTAGATTTCTAGGCTACAGATTTGGGGCTAACAGAAAAATATATGTCCTCTATAGTTGAAAGCCGGGACTCAGGAATAGTTAACAAACCTTTACTTGTGCGTGTAGGACTAGGGCACTAGCATATCAGAAATGTAACCAGGGGAAAGGCCATGAAGAGCTTTAAATGTAATGAGTAAAATTTTAGATCAATTCTACAGCATATTGGGAGCCAGTGTAGTGATGCTAGAACAGGAGTGATGTGAATACGTTTTGGTATTATTTAAGAGCCTGGCAGCTGTTTTGGACTATGAAGCCTATGTAAGGACTTTTGAGTGAGTCATGTGAAGAGACTGTTACAATAACCCAGGTGGGAGGAGATAACGGTAAGCGTGTATAATGGTTTCTGTCTTTGAATGATAAAATAGGTAAAATTGGAAATATTCTTTAGTTGGTAAAAACAAGATTACAAGCTTTGTAATATGGTGTTCAAAATTTAGATTGCCGTCAAACCAGATGCCAAAATTCTTTGCAACAGGCTTGACTCTATCCTGTAAGGGACCTAAAAATGGCAAAAATTGAATTCACTATATGATGACACTCAATGACAAGGATCTCTGTGACAGTGACATTGATAAAGACATGTTTCTATATGCAACTGAAAATGCAGTTAGTCACTCACTCACTCATTCACTCACACACACACACACACACACACACAAATAATTACAGACAAAGGACATACATAAAGAAACACAAAGCTGGATCAGGGAGTCAAACCCTTGGGAGGGGTAAGGATTAATTTAGCCTCGAGTTTGCAGTGTTTTTGAGAGAAATAGAAACCAAAAGAAAGAAAAATACTTTCCCTCTCAGAAATGAAAGCCGGGGAGATGTGGAAGAAGGAGAATTTTAAATGACATGTGAGACGAGGGTCTGCTCTTTCGTGGGCCAAGTGCTCTGATACATTGTATGTGTGTGTGTGTGTGTGTGTGTGTGTGTGTGCATGTGTGCGAGTGTGTGTCTGTATGTTTGCATGCATGTGTGTGGAGGAGTGAGGCCTGATAATTGCTGGCATTTGAGAGCTGCCCTCATGAATTCTGCGAAGCAACAGTAGCAGCATTTGATGATGACAGCAGAAAATATTTGAGGCAAGCCCCCCCCCCCTTCTTCTCTCACTCGTTTCCAAATTTGATTTTATTGAACGTAAGTAGCTGCCAGGGAGATTTTGGCAAGCGGGCATGCACCAGCATAGAAAAACCGTCATCATATTTGTGTATGTGCTTTGCATTATGAACCTCACCTCCCAATCTCTCTTGACTGGCTCATTTATCATATCAAAAGTTTCAGAAATCCCACCACAGAGTCAAGTCAAGTCAAGTCAAGTCGGCTTTTATTGTCAATTTCTTTACATGCACTGGTCATACAAAGAATTGAAATTTCGTTTCTTACTTTCCCATGCAGACATAGACATGCTTTAAATACAGACATAGACATACTATAGACATAGCCAAAGACAATAAACATTAAATTAAAGTGCAAGACTGAAATATAGAACATGTATGTATCAAAATAGAAATATAGGACATATATATAAAAAAAATAGAGGTAGTTGTGTTGTATATTTATATAGTCTTAACAGTTACATGAAGTAGTCTTAACAGTTACATGAAGTACAGAACACCACAATATGTTTTTCGTCTGTGTAATTATGATAATTGGGCCATTATTAATGTAGTTCATGATTATTTTAGAAGGACCCATGTAAATATCTAGAATCTAGAAAATAAAACACAAGGATTCAATTGGGATTTACTCCATCAATACCACATTCAAGGTTATCTACGCCTCTCTCTCCATTTCTTTGCCATGCCTCCTTCTGCTGTATCCCATTCTCCTCTCTCTCTCTGTTGCTCCCTCTTTCTTGTGTTTTTGGATTTTGACTCTGGCTTGTCTCTGAACCCCAAAGGGGTCAGGCAGGTCCACTTTGGTCTGCAGATCCTCACATGAAAGAGAGTGAACCTCTCATACACAATTCCTACTGAATCTCTCTCTATCTCTCTCTCTTTCTTTCTTTCTTTCTTTTCACACACACACACACACACACACACACACACACACACAAACACACACAAACACACACAAACACACACAAAACACACACACACACACACACACACACACAAACACACACACAAACACACACCACTCTGGGCCACATGCTGAACTCCTATGCTCAATCTTCCCCATCCTTCTGTCGTCTGGGAAAGATTTCCCATAATCAATCCTGTGCATCTTCACGAAACAGGGAAAACAGCATCACCATTATACATCAGGTTTGCACAGAAACTGAACAAAAAACAATGGGAGCAACTGACAGAAGGAAGAATAAGGCAGTTAAAAAATAATCCACTGTTCTTTTTAGACTGGGCCTTGTGTTTCTCTCTGTATATGTCCGTGATGTGCATTAGGGAATTCATCTAGTTGACTGGTCGACTATTAAAATCACTTGCCTGTCATATTTTCAGTCGTAGATAAAATGGCTAAAGGCTAAATGGGCTAGACATTCCTAGGTGTCGAAGTACTTCACCAAAAATGAGACCTCCCCCACAGTGACATGTATGTCGTGTACAACTGTATTTAAAGTACAATAACAATGTCTGCTGATAACATCTAATGTTAGCACCGGCACTATATGGCGATTAGTCCACTAGTCGACAACTATAAAAAACTAATAAAAATCAGTAGTGGTGAAACCCCTATGTGTGTGTGTGTGTATGTGTGTGTGTGTGTGTACATCTATGCAGAGATGACGGTTGCTGGGTATTTTGGGGTGTTACTGGCCTCCCAGCCTCCATAGTTCTTCCCTGCTGACACAATGGGAGCATGTCCCCCTGCTGCTTGTGTGCTTTAATACAGTAGGTCACCAACAGATCAACCTCTCTCTTTCTCTCTCTCTTTCCCTTCCTCATTCCGTCTCTCTCTTTCTTTCTCTCCCTCCCTCTCTCTTTTTTTCTCTCCCTCTCTCTCTTTCTCCTTGAAATAAGTAGTATGGGGGAGACATTTGACAATGGCCTTGTCTGAGTGCCATGCCAGACAAGAATTTGAAGAATGTGTATGTGTGTGTGTGCAAGTGTTTGAGTGAGCGAATAAGTGAGTGGCTATGTGTGTGATGGGGTAAGAGACCTTCTGGGATAGGGCTGTGAAAAAAATCTGTTGACTAAAATGGGACAAGCCCTGTTTTTACAGCAAGGACCAAGAGGATAGACTTTTTTTACTTAACTCTTTATAAAGGGAAATCTTAACATGATCTAATAAACCAGAGCCTTCGCCGATTTATTTGCTGATTGGATTTGACAAATTCACTGAAAAAAAAAGTGGCAGCCTGTTTTTCCATCCTTAATTATTTCCCTTCCTTAATTCCATTATGATTATTTTATCTGTGATACCCTCCAGGATCCTCTTGCGCTGTAGACCAAGACCTGCAGACATACCAAGATTATTATGAAGATTGCTACTAGGGGATAATTGAAATGGCCAAATACGAAAGAGAAATGTCAGTTTGCCTGGCTTGGCATCGTTTTACCTTTTTATTCACATTTCCTTAGTCTTCACTGCCCCCTAGTGATGAATTGCAGTAAATGGTAAATGTGAAACTTTTTGTCATTGCAACTAGCTCTAGAATATTTGTTTATGTCATAATGAATTATATGGGTTAAAATGCATACGCTACTGTGGTTCAGTAGGTGGTCCAGAATCATTTAATTATCTACCAGGTGGAACACACACACACACACACACACACACACACACACACACACACACACACAGAGAGAAAAACATACACACAGCAGCACCTGGTTAAATGGCCTAAGCACAATGGTGTGCTCAGCCGTGTATCAGGGTACGTGAGGCGAATATCTATGCCCCCTTACTGGCCAGTAAACAGACAGCATCAGGAGTTTGTCCAGCACTATTAAGAGCGTCAGGTGAGTGGTGGTGGCATGTGACAGAGCTGCAATGCTGGCTCATTCATCATGATCAGCCTGTCCAGGAACCTCATGAGAAGGAGGGCGATGAGAGAAGGCAACGCTGGAGAAATGACCAATCCCTTAACTGCAGACCTTATTGAAATTCCAAGGGTGGCCTTTGTTTGCATTTGAACTATTAAAGCAAGAGAGAGGGGGAAAGAGACAGAGAGCTGGATGAGGTGGTGGTGGTGGTTGGAGGTGGGGTGGGGTGGGGGAGTGTACTGACCCTGCCAAGGACACTTCAAAGTCTATGTGGGAGGCCTTTGTAACCTGCACCAAAATGGCATGCCCTCACATTTGGAGCAATCAGCCGTACAGTACCAGCAGCAGACATGGTCAAGATTCCAAAATATAAATATTTGTATCTAAAATGTCTAATTTAGAATACTTGTATATACCAAAAAATACCTACAGTGAAAAAAAACAGGCATATACATATTTAATGAAATATATTTCACAATGCAGGCCGATATCTCCAATGCTTGGTGGGGATTTCTTATTACAAAACTGACCAGGGAGGGGCGCTGTTGTTCCTCTTATGCAGTTCACTGTGCTGAGTGTGTGTGTGTGTGTGTAGTGTATAAATACTGCTATGATGTTCAGACTGCACCACTCATTTGAGACTAAAAGAGAAATCTGTTGGCACTGTATAAAGCTCTACAAAAATACACAAAGCATGAATTCAACCACCACAAACTGGGAAAGTCGTTAAATCTCCCATGGCTTTGGTAGCCATGAAGTTCATTATGATTTTCTCTTGGATATTTGCCACTCAGTGGACTCATTGGCTTAGTTGATTAATTGACCAATTCCACAGCAATCATTTACAGGACTGTGAAAGCTCTCAAACCTCCACCACAATGGACTGAAAGAGAGACTTCACTGCAGTCCTCGTAAAAAACGCTTCATTGTGTGTGAGCCTGCATTAACAGTGAACGGTCACCTTGCCTTTGATTAGCATAAGGTAAGCGCAAGAGAAGAATTCAGCTCTTGAAGTGAGTGAATGGACAGGATCCTTGAAGAAGAGGTGACATTTCCCTAGCTGGATTTACCGCTGAAACTCCTATACCATTTTTGGTGTATGAACTCTGTAAGTCTCCTCTGTGTCTAATTTAAAATGATTAGCCCAACTATGCTTAGGGCGTGAGTGCAATGTAAAAATCACTGCACACACACACACATGCATGCAGAGAGAGAGAGAGAGAGAGAGAGAGAGAGAGAGAGAGAGAGAGAGAGAGAGAGAGAGAGAGAGAGAGAGAGAGAGAGAGAGAGAGAGAGAGAGAGAGAGAGAGAGAGAGAGAGAGAGAGAGAGAGAGAGAGAGAGAGAGATCAGTCATTTGTGACGGATGGCGATGTTCATCGATGGGGACTGAAGTGAGCGTTGACCACGCACAGCAGGAGTGCAGGTAGCCCTACCAAATTTGTTAAATGGTCCGTTTATTGCTTGAGGTGGTAGCCTACCTGTTGGGAGGCTTGGGTGGGAGCAGTGAGTCTAAATATGTCCTAGCCACTGCCTTTCCTCCACTCATATCTATCTCTCTCTCTGCCTATCTCTCTCCCTCTTTCTTTCGCATGTTTTTTTTTAAAGAGTACCTAATGAGGTGAATAGTTACGGTGCTGGTTTGGCTAATGACAAGTTGTTTTGTGTGTGTGTGTGTGTGTGTGTGTGTGTGTGTGTGTGTGTGCGCGGGAAGAGTGAAAGGGGCTTGGAGGAGAGATGGAGAGAGCGGCCCCACACGCCCTGTGGTTCTCCTATGGCCCTCCTTTCGGTCTGAGGTGAGAAATATTGATATTCGCGCCCAACTATGTCTTTTTCAAGGAAATGAAAGGTGAGGTAATGAACCGTTTGGAACGGCAGTGGGAACCTCATTACGTGTTTGATAAAAAGGTCTCAATTTCCTTGACTTCTTTCCCCACCCCTCTCCTCTGCCTTTTTGGGTCTTATTCGGCTATGGAAAATAGCATAATTTATTCTTTAAAAAAATTGTATCCACTTTCAGAGAATCCACTGTTCCACAACCAATCGAATCATCTCATCTCACATGAAGAGGAACACAATGTCTCCTGAAGCGATTTGACTTTTAAAAGAGCCTTGGCTTTGAGGGCCAGACACATCATTAAGGCCAATGTTATAGAGTCTTGACCTGTGCAGACTCTTTGTCTAGCATCTTGCCGGCTCAGTCCGATGAAATTGGAGCGGGAACTCGTCACAGAGATGAACCAACTCCGAAAGCGATAATCTTTCCTGTTCATCTCTTTCAGGCAAACCTTTTGAATTGGCATGGACACCTAAAAAAAAAGCAATTCATCTTTGAACGTAAAGTGAGACAGCCCCAAGTGATTCACCCACCATCCACCACTGAAAGGCTGGAGACTGTTAAGAACAGCCTTGCCCTTGCACGTCAAGCTCCTCCACCATGTGAATTTCTCCCTTTATATCCCATGGTGCGATGCTAACGGAGGTCCTACTGTGACTGTAGATTAGTGAGTGCACAATCAGATGTACTAAGGAGAGAGTTAGTCAGTGGACCCCCTTTTACCCTCCATCTCCCACCTCCACACTGGCTTTAACACAGCCCTTATAATCCTGGGTGAAGTCGCCACGTTTATCCATAGAACACGTATGAATGAATGGAGCGATCGTCTTAATGTTTGAGCTTGGCGATTATAAACTATGTGAAAAACCAGTGACTGTGGTGCAACCTACAAAAGCACCAAGGCCTTTTCACATCCGTTCGATAGGGACTCCCACTCGGCTTTTTATTTCTTGCCTTTCCCATTTTCATCATTTCTCTTGCATCGCTATTGGGGTCGCACAATATGAGGCCACGTCCATTTTTAGCCCTAGCAATAATCCGTCGGTCCCTGCAGGACTAGTGGCAGGAAATAAGAAGGATGAAAAACCTTCCCGTTCTTTTTTTTTCTCTTCTTCTTCTGGCTGCCCTTTTGATAACACCCTTAAATGTAATGAGTGTCGTGAGGGATGTCATCCTTCAGGGGAGAAAAGGATGACGGCTGCGTTCTTATAGGTTTAAGAAGTTAAACTTCAACTTCTCCGTCTTCTTTGGCTTTTTTGCTGTAAAGGGATCAGCGTTACACAAAGTGCAGCGAAATTAGGAATGAAGTTGTCTTGGTGTCTGTTCTTCATTAGTGCTTAGACTGAAATACCGTACTTTCAATCTCTCTGCCCCCCCCCCCTCCTCTGTCTTACTAGCCTTTTCACTCTCTTCCCCTTCCTCCGAAGAAGATTCTCTTTGGTGGTTTGGCCCCTGTGGAAGCGATGCTTAGACACAAGTCAATATTGGCAGCTTTGGCAGCCAAATCCTCTGGAAAAAAAGCCAATCCTTTTGATGGGGAGCCGTCCTGGAATCTCCTCAGACGTGACCGCCCATGATCCTTTCTTTAGCGGGGGTTATAACTTAACAGGCCTGTCAGATTTCTTTGAATGCCCAAGCCAGCATCAAAGGGAGATGTCAGTATTGAGCTGGGTGCGGAGGTTTTAGGAAGAAGGGAGGTTTTGCAATGTGGGTACTGAGGGGGGTGTGGGGGTGTCTTACGACAGAGACACCATATGCTGGCTTCCTGGTGGAATCCTGCCTGTCGTCGTGTCATAAAGAGGTGGAAACATCCATCTGCCAACAAGTCATACTGACCAAAGTCCAGTTACATTCCGCTTCAAACACTTCTGAAAAATGTGGTTTAAAAAAAAAACAACTTTTTAATGTGAAGAGAAGATAAAATATATTGAAAATGAAGCCTGTCATAACCTTCTATGACCACTACTGCTGTTAATACTGGAAATGTGTTCACATGTTTCTCTTTGCTCTCTCTGCTTCATTCTCCATTACAAGCTCCTGATTGAGAAAACACTCTCCAATTACTGCTCTAAGATCACCATTCAAATCTCACATCTTAAGTGGCATAGCATGGCGTGCTAACTGCAGCTCATTATAGAGTGATATTCTACATGGGAGACCTCACACTCACTCGCTCACTGTGTCCTGTGTCCAGCTCTGGCCACTCTCTCTGTTGTCTTGTGTGGATACATACAAGTTATCATTCTTGGTCCATGTAGCTGGACTAAAACATTTGTTTCTAAAAATAAAGACCGGGGGAAAAAAAAGGAAAATAACTAGGGAAGGCAGGGAGGAGGATCATTCCTTTTTTCACACGACTCTCCCCCAAATGACATTGAGAGAGAAGAGAAATGAGTTGTGGGATCAGCGCTTTCTGCTTAGCTTGCATTACTGGGGTTGAATTTGATGTGCTACATTAGACAATGGGATTGGCGAACCTTCCCCTGGGCTACTCTGCGGACACGCAAAGAATGCTAAGAGCTCTCTTCTCCTCTCCTCTCCTCTCCTGTCTTTCCTCCCTGCATTCCCTACTCGTCTGCCTCCTCACCTCTGTGCTTTTCCTTCAGGTTCCTCATAAGGCCTCTGTCATTCCAGAACTCAATCTACTGCTCCCAAAGAGAGGTGAGTGCCTCACTCTACCCCCCAACCCCACCTCACGCCCACCCGCATACCCGCTTCAATATTGGATTCTGCTCGTAGCGAACATCTGCAGGATTTCCCCCAACGCATCAAGCCCACATTAGCATCGGAGCTGTGGGTTCTAAACAGACACACCTCAGGAGAGTTGATCGAGCTGGGCTGTCCTGAGGAAAGCAACAATCTCAGTGTATTGTTTGCTCATCCCACCTCCCACCCTCCCAATTCACCCTATTTTTTTGCTTTCTCTACCACACTGAAGCAGAGTTCTGATGAAGGGCCAGAGGGGGGAAAGCATAGTTGAGAGGAAATGCAGGCTGTATTGGTGTGTTTGTTTGTGTTAGTTAGTGGACATATGAATGCTAAATCGTAACACCCCCAATTATCACCACTTTTGTTCAGAAATTCTAAAACAACAATGTTTTTAACACTTCAAAATAATATTTACTAAATGAACCTTACATTTTTCAGTAGCCATAGTTGTGTAGATTTGAACAAAATCTGGTTTGGTTCTTAACGGGAGCATTTACTGCCTGAAATATCCGATTTTGTTTACCACGCTCGGAGTTATAGTGCTGGCCTGATGGGTCGCCTATTTACACCGTTTCAACGGCACATGGACGGTTAGACCGAGAATTCTCGTCGTGAAATTCAAATTCCACTGGAGCTCCAAGCGGTTGTGTACACGCAGCCTTACAACACTGTTTACAGCTCCTTGAGTCACGGTAAAATGTCATTTTTGGTACATAGCTAATTTAGATACACCTATGTTGTGCGTGGTTTGCGTTTCTATAGGAGTCCATGGGTCTTGGTTTGTATAGAAATGGATATTGGAGTGACACATACACGCAAGACGGTGGAAATAC
The DNA here is from genome assembly GCF_017589495.1 of Alosa alosa. Classification (NCBI taxonomy): domain Eukaryota; kingdom Metazoa; phylum Chordata; class Actinopteri; order Clupeiformes; family Clupeidae; genus Alosa; species Alosa alosa. The sequence goes on from NC_063204.1 coordinate 23,782,157, forward strand.
GGGACCGGTGGAAATAGGGGGAGTTACGAAATATAGATTGAGATGGGCTGTCCAAACAATGTAGTGCACCAAAGGCCTACGTGTATGGTAGTCTTTTTGCCTTGGTATGAAGGTACAGTATGCTTCTCTAAGGAAAAGGAGTCCAATACCCAAATAATACTGACAACTGTAATAAAAACTCACACACCAGGCAATGTGAAGAGGAGGAGAGGGACGCCGGTGCAGCTCAGATGTCTTCTTCATTTTTCATTTTTTTATTTACTTAAAGATGTGACTACACATCGAAACGTTAGTCAATTATGTTTTGCACCTTTAAGTAAATAAAAACATAAAAAATGAAGAGGACATCTGAGCTGCACCGGCGTCCCTCTCCTCCTCTTCTTGTCTCTCCTCACACACTTTCCTGGACTGGTTGCACCGCATTTACGCTAAACGGCAGAAGCGCAGAGAATCTTCCTTTGTCTACTGATACACACCAGGTCTTCCTCTAGCTCTTCTCTCTCATACTCCCTCCCTCCCCACACACACACACACACACACACACCCACACACACACACACACACACACACACACACACACACACACACATACACAAACACACAACTTGCATAGCTTGTTACATGCCAAAGTATAATTAAATTGATGTTTAAATAGGTAGGGCACCATCCAGAGGATGAGATACACATGAGATTGCTGCTGTATTTGACTGACCTGCCTTCATCCTCCTCCATAGTAGGTCCTTTGTCTGCAAATGCTGATGGCTGTGATCATCATGGTTCATCACCACCATTGCACACAATAAGCTGTTCTGCTGTATGTTGTATATGCCAATGTTTTATCTTGATCATGTGTATGAATTCATCTGCCTTTGAAGAGCCTTGAGACCATTTCAATTAGTATTGGTGATCTATAAATACATCTGAATTTCATTGAACAAAACAATCTTGAGCATTTGTATTATATTTATCATTTCAATGTATGCTTACATTGCGTGATGTGATGCATGATGTGAGAACCTTTAAGTAAATTGTCAGTTAAATGCAGAGTATTATGTGTGCACATTTGGGTATCTCTCCCTTTGAGTGTGTGTGTGTGTGTGTGTGTGTGTGTGTGTGTGTGTGTGTGCACATATGTGAATGTACAGTATGTGACAGGAAGTTATAATAGGCTTCCGGTGACATGGGGAGCAGCAGAGTGCAATCTAAAAGTAGTTAGTTGTCTACACCTACACTACATGTCGTCAGTAACTGTTCAGGTGCACCTTCCCACAAACAATATTTGACTTTACTTACTTGTCTTTGTGTGTGTCTGTGTCTGTGTCTGTGTCTGTGTCGCATTTGTTTATCCTTATTTTTATCTACACACAAAGTGATGTATCCTACTCACTCTCATGAATTTTTGAAAATGCTTCTTATCCATTAAGTCAACCATGTGTGTGGCAGTGTGTGGTTTCTGTGACACACAGACACACTCCCTCCACACATACACAAAAAATGCCCACATGGCACACCAGACACAGAAAAAGAACACATCCATCTCCCTTTTGTGTGTGTGTGTATGGGTGTGTACAGTATGTGTGTGTTTATGTGAGTGTGTGTATGTGTGTGTGTATGTGTGTGTGTGTGTGTGTGTATGTATGTGTTATGTGTGTGTGTGTGTGTGTGTCTGGCCTCAGAGAGATGCTGTCTTGGGTGATTTCGGTACGCTAGCCTGGCTGTTTGTCCTGCGCTAAGAGATGCTAAAAGCAGCCTGCCAGTCTCCATCACTACAAACTCCACCGCTCCAGGCCAGAGAGGCACCGAGAGACCCAGGATTGATGCCCAGGATGGGAAACTCTTTAGAGGGATGCTGGTGGGGGCTTTAAATAAGGGGGGATATAAATACAACCTTGCCTCCAGTATCTCGGCCGTCCTTCTGGACCCTGGCTATCGGGCCTTTGCTGGATCGACCCTGCAGCCTGGCAGGCGTGTGTTAGCGCTGCTTGTCTGGGTTTCTGTTTCCTTTGATGCCTAGAACAATCTCAGGGGGCCTCCCTGCTTTCTTTCCCTCAACTTCTGCCCTGTTATTATGTTTCATTTTGGGGTTACTGGGGGTCTTGGTCAGCTTTGTGTCTGGGCTTTCAATTATATTCTCCCAAATTTGCTTTTCTCTGTACACGCCACAAAGGTTCCCCAACCTTCTGCTGCCTAATGGTTGTGTGTATGGTTGGCCTCTCTATCTGTCTTTCTGCCTCTCACTTTCTTTCTTTTTTATTTAATTACAGTTAAGAACAAAATCATTCATACCCCAGGCAAATATGCTGATTTTCTCTTGACCAAATATGGGACCTGGTGACTTTCTCAAAGTAAAAGGTAACACTAAAACAAGGGGCTACATTGAGATTTTTGGAGGAAATGATCAGGCAATCTGCCGAGAGACCAGCCCCAATATATATATATATATATATGTATATATACACTCTTTTGATCCCGTGAGGGAAATTTGGTCTCCGCATTTATCCCAATCCGTGAATTAGTGAAACACACTCAGCACACAGTGAGGTGAAGTACACACTAATCCCGACGCAGTGAGCTGCCTGCAACAACAGCGGCGCAGTGAGGGGTTAGGTGCTTTGCTCAAGGGCACTTCAGCCGTGCCTACTGGTCGGGGTTCGAACCGGCAACCCTCCGGTTACAAGTCCGAAGCTGTAACTAGAAGGCGGCATTGGCTCATTAAACCACACAATGATCTAAAACATACAGCCAAAAAAAGCAAGAAATGGTTAAATGAGAACAATGTCAACATTTTAGAGTGGCCCAGCCAGAGGGCAAACTTCCTGTGAACTGGGGCCTGGTTTATAAAAGTGTTGCGTAGAAACCATCCTTCATTTGATCTATCATTTCTGAAATGATCGTACGTGTGATTGTGATTTTGATGAAATCAATGGCCTAAAAGCTGTAGCCTTTGTAAAATTATATATTGAAAACATTAGTATAGGCTTAGCCTATGCCATCTGATGTTACCTAGCCTATATGAGCAGAGTGCGAATTACACCACCATAATTGGGGGGTACTGCTCCTTCACTTCTTCTGACCATCATGGCCCATTACCATATCAATCCCCACCGTGATCGCCAAGTGCAACATGTGTTGTGCAACACACATACAAGGTCTAAACATGCGACAAACTGATAATCAGTAGGCTACAGAATATCTCGTCGTTTTTATACTGTATATCCCAAAGAGAACTGTTTTGACCATCTCTGCCCTCATCGTGTCGTCTCCCTGCGGCCTGCTCACAGCTTTTATCCTGTGCCTCTCCTGTCTGCTGGGTACCCCTTTCCTTAACACATATGAACAATGATTAAAACCTAACTGCACCTACACTTTTAATGTAATTGTTTGTAGATCTTAGTGTGAATATTTCCTGCTTACTCTTTTAGCACCAAAAAAGTGCCTGATGTGCAGAGGTACAGGCAGGTTTCAGTCAAAATCCAAAGTGACAAGACAGGCAGAGTTCGGTACACAAGTTGGCAGGCAAAAACACAGGCAGCAGTACAGGCAAGGTTCAGTCAAAAATCTAAGGTGGCAAAAACAGGCAGAGTTCAGTACACGGGTAGGCCAAGAAAAACACAGGCAGATGAATCAAAGGGGCTAGACGAGACTCACGTGGTTGAACAGGCATAGGTTGGCAACAAAAGAATGCAAGGGCCAAGCAAAGGGCTCCAAAAGGGTTGAGTCCGATTCACAAGTCCAAAAAACAGGCTTAGATCAAAAACCAGTAATCCAAAAGAGCATGAGCATAGGTGAGAATCCACTGTGAAAGACGTGACAATCTGGCAAAGAGTGTTTCTCCTGGCACTGCTTAAATGCTATGGCTGATGAGGAGAGTGGCAACAGGTGTGACAGTGCAAGCACTGATGATTGGGAAGCCAGGAGCCAGGACAGAGGGAAAACCTGGAATGGAGTCCAGGGACAGCAGAGGCATGACAGATCACAGACTAAGTGGGGATTCTGGGCCGGACTGTGACAGTATGCATCCATGTCCATTGTCCTCTGCTCGCTTTCATTCATTTTGCTTGCAGTAATGTGAATAATCAACATTTAGTATGTTTAGGCCTACTTTGTAGAAAAAACAATTTGTAGGCCTACCTTATGAAGGAAAGACCTCTAGGCCTACAGCATAATCCTATACGTTATGGTACAGTAGGCTACTGTACGTTTCCAATATGACCCAGGTAATATGATGATTTAGCCTACAAAACAGAGGACTACATTATAAGCGTGATATGTCATGTAGGCTTAACATTTCTTTTAGGATAGGCTATGTTTTTGCTGAAAAAGTAGCCTAGTTCGCCACTTCGCCGGTCATTATTAATTCATTCTGCATATCTTTGCTATCGTTTTCTTTCAGTAATGTCCAATGGCTTAAACATTGTCCTTTATTGTTTGCTTTAAGCCTACCTTTATATTTTAGCCTACATTATCCAACTCGCGTATTGTCATCTGATCTTGGGCACTGCCAGTCAAAAAAAGCAAACAGGTGCGCGCTCTGCACCGCAACTCCGATGCAACACTAAATATGTAGATGCCCTGCTTTCAGAGGATAACTTCCGCCCCTTGGTTGTGTAGGCTATATATGATATAAAATATCTATAGCCTACATTGTATAGCTTACATTCAAATATTACCTTTCTGTTACGGAGCTGGGAATAGGCCTATGAGCGCAAATTAGGATGTAGTGGAGGCTAAACGCGAGTAAACGCAGTTTATCCACCTCTGACATTTCAGAAATAGAGTAGGCCTACCCACCTCTTATTAGAGTTTATCCACCTTTCAAAAGAGTTTATTCACATTCAAAACTGCATTATCCAATACTATCCTATATTCCCAATATTGTACAATAACCTCCTAGCCTGGCTAGTAACCTCCACCATTATCAAACATGTTCTGAATGCCTTTTTTAAAAATCCGATACCGCATGGCGCAGTCCACCTCACCGAGATTGCAGAATTCATAGTTCACCCACCTCTTATGTTACCACTACATCCCTGGCACAAATTGACTTTTTTCTCTCCTAAACGAGGGCAATTGGACATTTTATGATCAATATTAGATTGGTGAGAACACTAAATCACCTGTAAGATGATATTAGCAAAAGTGTCACACACAGACAGACACAAAAAAACAACCACACACGCCCATGCGCACACACACAAACAAATATACACTCACATGCATACACATGCATTACTCACACAAACATACAGACACTCACATACACATGCAATACCCACACAAAGACAGACAATCATGAGAGAAAAAGAGAAATCTATACATGCACAGAGAATTACCGTTGTGCTTTAGGCAGAAATATTTTTATTTTATTTTATTAAAATACACCATTAATTCCATATTACAGGGACAGAGGGGGGGCAGAGGAAATGAGTTATGGTGCCTTAATGGATGTGATGGGCCATTAGGATCCAGATTAGGAGGATGAAACATGAGACTTTTATGGGTGAATAAAATGTGTCATATAAAGGAAAGATGCAGCAGAGGGCTGGGATCACGAGGCTTCGTTTTATGTTGGTATAAGACGTCTACCTCCATCATGGGGGGAACTTTGTGTGTGTGGATGGCCACCAATATTTCAACCCAAGCAATGAGCTAACTGTCTACTATATTCGCTTAATTTTAATGTCATCAGTGTTGGCACCTACTGTACGTCGAACAAATATCTTCAAGATGGTTTAACTTTAGGAAAGTTTCACTTATAAAAACTGAATGGTCCCATAAACTAAATTAACACAAAGATAATAAATCATTAAAACAAACTGAATTGAGACTCACTCTTACTTTTATCCCCTTGGTGCATCGATTCCAGTTTGGAGATTGCGGCATCATTTTTTGGGGGAAAACAAAGCGAGGCACTGCTTCATCCTGCCAGCCAGTGTGACGAGAAGATGAATGGGGTGCTGATTACATTCGTTTGAGCCAGCCAGAGCCAGAGAGAATGGGCATGCACGGGAGAATGCAGTCAATGCAGTCATAAGTCCATAGAGAGAAAAATAATGAGGACGTTTGGCCGTTTATCTCCTCAGCAACTCCACCTCCCCACACACACACACACACACACACACACATGCACACACGGACACACACACACATGCACTCACGCACAGACACACACACACACGCACACACACACACCACTCCCCATTACCTGGGCAGTGTGAAATTGGCTCACTGGGTCAGTTTCTCCACGATAGCTCTTCATTCTCATCCTTTATTCAGATGATCTCGGCCCAGCCAGCACCACTGATCCCTTGGATAAAAAAGAGAAACGGTCCATGATTGAAGATGTGCCAAAGCATGCCAGTTTGAAAAGGAGGAAGAACGCTAAGACCGAGAGCTAATTACTATGAAGGGATGTTACAGTTTTTTACAACTGTTTACACATGTTTTCAAAACTCTGTGTCTATTGTTCAAAACTCCACACACAAAACCCACAATTGCTCACACAAAATGCAAAATGCCTCAAATCTCCAGCAAAATGACACACAACATTCGAAATGTCGCAAACACATCTTTAAACCAAACATTCGCCTCGCATTACAAACACTTTTTTCATAATATGACATTTTGGATACATCATGTACACACTGTTGCTCAAAACCGAAAGCTCTTCTGTCTTAGGCTTTATATATTTCTATACAAGAGTGAAAGTTACGGTATAAAGATAAGTTGAAATACACAGTAAAAATGCAAGCAATATTGAAACCAAAAATAGTAATTTTTTCCCCAAATAATTTGCTGTTGCGTATACAGTATTTTACAGCTAACAAGAAAAAAAGCAAAGCAGAATACAATGACCACCAGTACATGGAGTTTTGAAAACACTGATTTTGCCTAAGATGGAAATGACTGACTACTATCAAATTGCTTTGGTTTTTCCAAAGACAAGTGTGTGTGTGTGTGTGTGTGTGTGTGTGTGTGTGGGGAGGGGGTCGTGTACAATATGTATTCATAGGCCTATAGACCCTTTGAACTAGCCTGACGTAGTCATACTCAATTCTAGTCAGAATATGAGTCTGATACTACTTCATTGGGACGTAATTATGGGGCGTGTTTCAACCGATACAGGGGGGGAATGCCTCTGCACTCAATTGGATAGACCTAACCAATCAGAGCAACAAAATAGCTTACCGTGAGGTGTAGGAAGAAAACACACGAACCATCCTTCTTCTCCTATATCCCCTCCGTTTTTAAAAATAATTCTGTTGATAAGTGATATGCTACAAACATGTTACAGTAAACAGCTGGGAAAGGCTGTCGCAAATCCCTCGAACAGGTGGTTAATCAGAGATTTCAAACAAACGAGGGAACATGTCGCAATAGACCTCTCCAGAATAAGCCCCGCCTCCTAACTTCCGTATCCATCCAACCTTCGGTCGTCAAATGTCTATGGGAAATAACATGGCGTTTTGAAAGATCGAACCTGTCAAACTCTGTAGATGACAAAGTAGAAAAAGCTGCTGGGCAGATTGGCCTACACACTTCTGCCATCTAGTTTCCACTGGAATTCGCCTGCCCCCTTGGTTATTTCCCATAGACAATCGACGCCCGGAAGTTGGATGGATACGGAAGTTACGGAGGCGGGACTTATTCTGGAGAGGTCTAAAGTGAAACCACGAGTTTTCCCACATCTCAACTTTGGCCAAAGTTTTCAAAAATAATCGTTTTCAGTGATACAACCTCATTACGTAAATAATATGAATTTTCCATATGGGATCTTACAGTAAAAGCCATGTTTCCTTCTATCCACAGCGTTTTTGTTTCAAACATAAGCCTAATCTAAGCGTGCTCAGATGACGTGATAGACCAGGTGCTGTTGCTCACCTGTCCATCATTGTAAAGCCTGATTTGATTGGTCCGCCCAATATAGGGTGAGAATATTCCACCACAATGTCAGACCTTCCCGACTTCCCGACCTCAAATGTTGTGGGCAGGACTAAGTTCGGAATGGCACCCAGGCTACCTTTGAACTGCAGAAACCAACAATCCTAAGCGTTCCTAAGGCATTTCTGGAGGCACAGAACAATTTATTGAGCTAATAAAAAAATAGAGTAAAAAGACAAGTTTTACATACAGTAAAGCCAACTTTTTGTAGAACTTTACTATAAGCTAAAGTCCGATTACTGTAATTTTCCTTTCAAAGTATCTGCTTTGGTTCTGAATATTTCAACTGGAAATCCTCTATACCTATATAGAGAGTATATCTATTTGTAGCCCTATACTACTGTAAGGCAATGATTGGATGGTGTTCAGTAAAGTAATGAGTGTTTACACATGTGAAAAGAGAGAGTGAAGCACTGGTGATTTAGTGTGGCATTTTGATAGGTTGTGTTTGAAAAACGAAATCAAGTTACTTCCTGTAAGATTTGTGTGTGTTAGGTAGAAAATTGTGTGTGGTGTTTTGTAAAATGTGTTTTAGTAAATTGAAAACTGAGTCAAACACTGAGAATTAGTGTATGGTTTTGCAGATTTGGTGTGGGTTTATGATGTTTGAAAGACATGTTTAGAAAATTGTGTGACAAGCAAAAATGTAGTGTGTAAGCAGTTGAAAAAAACTGTAAGACAAGATCATGGGAAATGTCCTACCTGAAAACTATGTTGAGTTTCTGTGTCAAATTTTCACATGAAAGACAGCATACCAACAAAAAACTTAACCATTTTGACAAGTTTTTCCTCATCATCCTTTTGATGGCACATTTACAGTAAGCTTGCCATCTTCAGATACATAGTGCTAGCCTTTAAAGATGTTTGTTTCATTCCCTTAATGTTATGGTAAAAGTATTTATAAAATCACACTCTCTCTCTGGCCTTGGTAGCTTTTTATCAATGCTTGGCCAAATTTACCAACAGTACAAAGCCTTGGTTGTCCACTGCAGTTTCTAATGGAATTACTGTACTGAGCAGTGCCGTGACCAGTTCTTCTTCTGACACATGCTTTTGGACACTCTGGGGTGCGTTTCCCAAAACCATAGTCGCTAACTAAGTTAACAACTTTGTTGGTTGCAATGCAATTTCTCATTGCCAACCAACTAAGTTGGTAACCCCTGAACGGCAACTGTTAGAGCTTGGCTTTATGTCATGATTGCAGAATGTCAAGATCCATTTTCTAATGGACTATTCACAAATGGCAATTACACCTAAATAACAGAACAACATTTGATGACACAAAGTGCAAAGCATGTGAGTGTCAATATCACTTAAAATGTAGTGTGCTGTGAGCTATTCTGGTTTTCCAATGCTGTAGGCTTTTGCAGGCCAGGGACCAGGGGGGACGAATGAAACATTACCCACATTCCACTTTTGCTGAAATAATTCCTGAACGGTTATGTTCAGAGCTGAAAATGCAGCTGTATTTGATTTTCAGTGTGGTACGACACACATATGTCTTTTTAAATTACGTTTAATTAAAAAGTGTTTCAATCATCCTGGCTCTCCCTTATGGTAGGGTGGTAAGACTAGAGAACTAGTCACTTCAAAAAGGTTCTCTGATTGGTGATGTGAAACATGAATACTCCTGTCTAAAGTTAGAGTAACATTTTTGTTTGTGACCAGTTCAGAGTATGTGCTACAATAATAATGTTTTCTTTATATTTGACCCTTCTGTTGTGCTCACGGTCAAATTTGACCGATTGACAATTATTTTCTCTCAAAAAATATTGTTAATTTATTCTGACTATCATGAGGCTCCATGACTTTGTTAACACAGGGCATCTGAACACGCAAAACAAATTTCGATCATTTTTTCATAACAAGGGTGTTTTATTAAACCCCTTGTGTATTCCCGGTCAAAAATGACTGGCCATGAGAAATGAATGGGTGAGAAAATGATCAGTGTATAAAATTGAGTCCAGGCACATACCTGACCTTGATCAGATGGACTGTATCTGTGCTTCTCCACACACACACACACACACACACACACAAACACACTCCTCTTTGCTTCTATGCCAGCCCCCACTTCAACCTTTCCCCAATAGAATCTTGCCCTTTCAAGTCAGATGAGCTCAGGTCAGTGAGGCCTGTAGGCCATAAATAGCAAATGGAAGTTCAAAACTGGTAATATCCAATAGAACTTAAGTTGATACAAAGGTCTATCACAACATTAGATGATAATACAGTATATGTGTTAGCTATGGATTTATAACAAGTTTTAATGCAGCAGTCATTTTTGACCGGGAACACAAAACGCATAAACATGAAACAAACACAACAGGGTTACCAACTGTCTGCGACTAACAGCTCCACTGCTGGAAAGATTTCTAGGGCAAACACTGGGAAGTAAAAGTACCAGATTTGTTCCAACCATTCACTCAACACAAATCAGTCTTCGGTCAGGTACATCAGCTAGTGATACTGCCCGTGTTAAGAGCACAGGTAGAAACAAAAGACTTATTAAAAGACATAATAATGGGTCCCCATGTTCCAGCTGGACTAGCGCAGAAGTGAAACTTAAGTGTGTATAAGTGAAAGCAAACTCAAGAAAATTACTTCGGTCCGTGTATCAGGAAGTCAAACTTCAAATAGGGAGCTCAAAGAAACCTCTGCGAGTTTTTGTGGATCTGATTTTGGACAAGGTTTGTTTTGTTATCATATAAAGTAGTTGAAGTTAAAGTTGTGTAGCCAATAGGATATTTATTTCGAAAATAGGCCGCTTGCTAGATTTGTTGCTGAAAGGAATTGTTTGAGTTTCGTTGTGCGGGATTATAGACTTTTGGTATAGCCTATATAGACTATTGATTTTGACATTAAAAGTGTATCTCTTCGATGTTCAGTATTAGCCTACTCTAGCTGATTGTGCACCACATTGCTATGGTGTCAATGCAAATTCCCTTGCTCGCATTTGACATTTGTGCTCTTAGATGTGGGCCTAACCAGTGATTAGCATTGTAGCGAAATAAAAATAAACTGTAACGATAGCCTACATAATCTAACAGTAATCATTGATTACACACTGTTCGTTTGTAGCTAATCAAGCCAGTATAACTCGAAGAAAAGCAAAACAGTTTTTTGGCTACAGGAAGCTTATTAACTAGGAAAACAAGACAATCGACTGAATATGGCAAGACAAAAATAAAGTTACAATGTTTCTGTCATGGACTGTGTTCTAGTGATTGCTATTTCTCAAGGTGCCCTATGCTCATTCCTTTTTGACAGTGCTCTTGTGAACATTCAGTTGCTGTGATATAATAGTATGACTGACTCCTCTCTCATAGGGTGAAGAAAATAGCCAGCTATAATGTTGACGGAGATTCTTCTTGCTACATGTATGTGGATATTCTACATCCTCCTGGAAAGGTAGGCGACATAGACTACAAGCTTTTTTGGGTCATTCGCTCATTCTACAGAAACGTCCACTTTTGGCATGACAAAATGTTGAAAATTTGATTCATTTTTCTAACATATAAAATAATGCCACATTCACTGCTTTGCAGTGATCTAATGTCACACATCAATGATGGCGCCCGTGGAGACACACATTGTGAATTGTAAAACAAGCTAAAACACTACATAACCCCTAATACGTTGTTTTCCCTCCTCTGATTTATTTATATAGGCAAGCAGGCTGGACAGTCAAATTGCCTCTTTAAAATAAAATCTTACACTGAAAGATCTAACCCCCTCTCAACTCCCTGCAGCCATGGTGGGGCCTGGGGCCTTTTCCAGAAAGCAGGTTTAGTTTAAAAATCTGAGTTTGTTATCAGTGAAAAGAGGGAAACTCTTAAACATTGGGTCAGTTACCACAATAACTGACTCTGTGAACATAACCTGCTCCTATCAAGTTTTCTGTAACAAACCCAGTGTTTCTCCATTTCTCCTCATACTGAGCAGTTATTGGACTTTGTTGTCATTTTCTCCTTTATCAGTCCGACGCAAGGCCAAATTAATTTGCATAGGCTATAGAATAGAATAGAATAGAATAGAATAGAACAAATATTTAATGTCCACCAAGGTGGAAATGTTCCTTTGGCTCACCAGACATACAGGATAGATAAACACACAGACAACATCTCAGACATAGTAAGTGAAGTATTAAAAGATGAATAAATATTAGGATAAAAAATAATAAATATGCTTACATACATTAAAATGGCAGCTCAGTTTGTCACTTGGTTTGGTTGAGGATACTGATGGCATTTGGAATAAAGGATTGTTTAAATACACATTTGACCGCCACAATTACACTCGGAAGTGACTCCCAGACTTCATACTGTCAGTGTATATTTGAGTCAGGTGTTTTTGGGGTTTCCCTACTATTTTGCTAGCCATTGACACTATTCTGTTTAGCTTGTTCTTGGATTTGCAGCTTAAATGGCCAAACCCAGCAGTTTTTAGTAATTTTTTAAGTCACTGGCCAGGAAATACAGTGCTTATATAACAATTACTGCACAAACATTTTTATAGCATAAACACATGTTACCTCCTTCTCTCTCAATCAAAAAAGCCCTATGTTGTACAATACGATACAACTTTATTTGTCAGTTTGTGCTGAAATCCTTTTTGCATCCCTGGGCAGCTTATTTAAGGATAGGAGGACAGAAACAATACATACTGTACATGTACTGTAAGACATAGTAGCATCAGTAGACAGGCATGTAGACATAAAGCATCAACAGACAAACATGAAACTTAGCCACACATGACAGTGATTGTAATCTAACGAAATTCTCCTTTGCCACCCCGCCCATGTCTTTCCTTTCATGAAGCTACATGCTGACATCAGACATATGATGGGGTTTTTCCTGGACAAAACAAGCAAAAATATTAAATTCCATGATTTTTTACATTCTGTGTTGTTCTGTATACTTTTCAGGATGTCTCTTAAATGGCACAAACCACCTTCTGAGCTGAAGGTCGTTCTGCTGGGTGAGGAGTGGGTAGGGAAAACCTCAGCTGGAAACACCATCATGGCTTCCACGATTTCCCTGTGACCTACAGCACAGAGCAAGTGACCCGAAGGAGCAGAATGCTGGATGGCAGGCTCATCACAATAGTGGACACCCCTGGCTGGGACCCCCAGTCTTCTCCAGATACTCCTCACCGTATCCTAGAGAGAGCCTGTGGGAGTGCTGCACAAGGGGGGCTAGAAGGCCCTCATGTCTTCCTGCTAACTCTCCCAGTCTGCCTTGATGCTGAGTGGAATAAGAAAGTTGCTGGAAGACTGCAAGGGTTGTTTGGGAAGAAAATGTGGCAGCACACCATCCTGCTCTTTACCAGGGCACACCTACTGGGTAGTAAGAGTATCAAGCAGCATCTGCAGGGTAAGGGGAACCCTACAAGTCCTGGTCGAGAAGTGTGAGCATAGGTACCATGCCCTCGATAACATCAACACAGTGAATGCAGCACAGGTGAAGGATCTCCTAGTGAAGATGGAGTGGATGGTGGAAGAAAATGGTGGAAGGAGTTTCTGCATAGATCAGGAGTTTGGCCTGTTGGAGCAACGCTCAGGACAAGTAGTGAAGATGGCTGGTCAGGAGGAGACTTTTAACACAAATGAGAGAGAGGAGGTAGAGTTCATGAGGCTACTGGAGTTGGTCAAGAGACAACTGGTTGATCACGAAGAGAAGAGGTGGCGGGAAAGCTACAGAGAAGAGCCAACAGGACAGGGCTGTGGGATCATGGGAGTTGGAGAGGAGGAACCGTATGGAATGAAGGAAGATGATGAGCATGCTGGTGAGGGGACTGAATTTGCAGACGGACAGTGTGATGAATCTGAGCACGAGTCTGAGAAACTTGAGCTGGAGGAAGTGGTTGAATCTGTTCTTGATGAACAGTTGTGGACCGTTCATGAAGATGAGGAAATGAAGGTCTTAAGGAATGGGTTGCCATCTGCCTTAGATCCTCATGGTGTGGAGGGTAGAAGTTGAAGGGGCATCACTACTTCATTGATATAGATAGAGAGATTGAGACATCACCAGCAGAAAGTACAGAATTGGAGACTAAGAATGAAGGTGTGGAGAATGAGCCATGCTGTTTGTTAGACACCAGCGAGGATGGTCAGGCAACATACCAAAAGCAAGCATTCGATCCACAGTTTACAGTAGAGACTACAACTGACGATTGTCATAATGCCCCAGGAAACATAAAACCTAAAAACCAAAAGAAAGGAAGTGGTGTGCCTGAAGACAGCAAACAGGTGGTGGGAATTAAGGTTCTCAACCACATATATCCACATGATATCGAGGGCGTCCTGGCTTCCATGTCTCCAGAAGAAAATGCTCAAGAGAGGTCTGTTGGAGAGAGCACTGAGGACAAAGGAAATAATGATAGTAAGGACATTTGGACAAATGCTCCTGTGCACCCACCCATGGAGGAGAAACTCAAGAGTCCAGCCACAGGCAACAACATGCTTCAGTGTACCAAACACCACATCCAGGAGGAAGAGAATGCTTATGAGGATAGAAAATATGAAGGAATCCTGGAGAAAGAATGTGATGGCAATGAAAGCATTGATGAGTCTATCGGTGACAAAGGCGAGGCCAAAAAGCAGCGAAGTTCATACACAATCCATAAAAGGAGCCGCAGCTTTGACTTTGTACATGATTGTACAGGTAGGTTTATTTTAATCCTCTAAAGTATTCAATTCAATTCAGTTAGATACCATAAAATACTTTAGTTTACTGTACTCTAAATAAGACATTACAGTGCTTAAGACTCTGACATATTGAACTGAAATGATTTAATTGACATTTGACATTACTTATTTTTCCATTTTTCTTTCAGGAGTAAAAGCAGGAAGAGTAAAGGCACAGAGCTTGAGAAGAAGTCGAAGCCTGGAGAGATATGATAAATTTAACAGTATGTAAAATTAATTTCCATTCTCTAGTCCTAAAAATGTTCTGTCTCAGTGCAACAACACCCAAAAGATGGCTGATGCTGTCGATAAAACTAGTGAGCAAACAACCAACTGTAATCACCAAGAGCACAATTGATGATAAATTCTAGAACTAGCTCGCAAACTCATGCAAACTAGAACACAAAACTAGAACAGTGAAAAGCAAAGGCGAGTAAGGGACATGTGTGGTGTGGTGTGTTGTGGACATGGGACAGGTGTATTAATCTCTCCCTCAGATGACCATCATAATGACCCTAAGGATGCTGTAAAAACAAAGTTATGGAAACTAGATATCTACTGGTACATAGTGTATCAGCAAACTGTAAAAACCTGCATCATGAGGCATTCAGATTACATTGGTTTCCATTGTCCCTGTTTGTGTATCACTAATGAGACTCTTTTTTCAGAGGAAGACAACATGGCAGGACAGCCAAAAATACCACATGGACAAAATTATTCAAAAAGGGAACGGTACACACACACACACACACACACACACACACACACACACACACACATGCAGGCATGCAACACACACACACACACCCACACGCAACACACACACACACACACACACACACACACACACACACACACACACACACATGCATGCATGCGACACACACAGCCACAGCCACACCCACACACCCACACACACACACACACACACACATGCACACACATTTTGATTTGTTATCAAATCTGGTGGTGATTGTAATGGTTGTGAGTTTAGTTCCTAGATTTGTTATTTTCACTTTGAAAGGCTTTGCTTGTGGAAGCATGTCAAAGATGTTGCAAACCCACCTGGTAATATTTACTGTATGTTTCTGTGTTCATGTTTGCAGCGGTAGGCAACAGCGCACCTTGGCGAGAGGGAGAGGACTGGTCTGAAAGGTCTGCTCAGGAAGTAAGTAAGCATTTCAGTTAACTCAAATTTAACTTAAACATACAGCTGTTTTGTTTGAGGACATCACATGCACAGTCTCCAGTCTGCATTTCAGGACCATGGCCAGTTCAAACATTCACACACATGCAAAAGTCTTCCACATGGGCGAAACTGGATTTCAGTAGTACAGGTCCAGTGAAAGACTCAAACAGGCTGGCATCTGAACCCTTATCACCTTGTAGGCCTCTAATGAGAATATAACACTGATTGTATTACTCTAGTTGCACAAACACTTATATATGAAAGTTGATTGCAAATGTTATTTGAATTGTTTGGTTGAAGGAAATGGAGCTGGTTGAAGCAGACAGCGGATTAAGGAGGGCCACTTCTCTATGCAGGGGAAAACAGAAGATTTGACCATTTGAACTGAAAATAAATGCTGTAGTGTTATACCGGGCAACGTATTGACCGATTTCTATTAACCTAATCTTATCTCTCTCTGGCTGTGTCGGAAACTGAAAGAAAAAAAAACCTTTCTTCTAAGATAGCATTTGGTAGCAGTAAGGCATCCAGGCATGTCTGAATCAAATATTTCTATACAATTCTGCCTTCTAAGATTTTAAGATTTGAATGTTGAAGGTAGCTTACATGTACATGTATACTTCATGCTGCCTTCAACTAAAGATTCTTAGAACATCTCTGCTTTAACTCCCACTGATTAAGTCAGCTGTCGGTATCCTGGTGACGAGATTCTGTATTGCTACTGTATCTTGTTAGGCGGTCCAAAACAAAGTTCATAGGTATTACCTTGATGCCTGCTACTGCAAGTGACTCGTTAGACAGTTGAAGGCAGCAAGGTAGCTGGCAACTGCCTTCCGTTACGGATAGATCCTGTATATCTATCAACGTATCTATCCTGTCAGTAGCCTGGGTGTTCCCATGCTGCCTTGCGCGCGATTTGATTCACGCTGCTAAGGCAGCCTGGAGACCATGGAGCAAATTTTCGCCTGAGATAGGGAACCAATCACAGAACAGGGGGGAAAGCAAGACGATGATGAGCTATGCACAGACGCATTTGATAGATATCCGTGGCACCCAATAAACGGATCTGGGCATTTTTTTCAAATACGAGAAAATTAACGTTTGGTTCCCAGACCACGTCTCATTGAGAAGTGGTGGCGCTAGCCAGGCTATCCTGTCAGTTTACTTCCTCTTTTAATGGTCTTTATTCTCTTTTTCTATTACCTGATGAATATTACATCCTAACCTTATATATAACCTTATAACACATATAAAAATGTATACATTTTGTTTTGAGAGAGATACATATATTAAGTAATAAAATCAGTAGATGTATATCATTAGATCTACATTATCATGAACTACATGTTTCATGTTTCATGTTTATGCATTTTTTTTGTATTGTCCAATAAAATACCATATATTCCACTGCAGTAGTTTGAAATGTTTCAGTTGGTGGTACATCTGAGTAGAAATGTCATCAATAGCACCTCTATAGCAGTGGTTCTTAAACTTTTTGTCTGGCGACCCCCCAAAAAACACGGATCAAGTCTCATGACCCTCTTCTCTTTAACTTTCGGAATTTGGTATGGAAATGTTGCGAGATGGGCATTGGAAGCAGAGTCAGACAATTTCTTCTCTCATAGGTAGGCTAAAGTATGTCAACACAAAAGGCATTAATGTCAACGGCAGCCTTTGACTAAAAACCTTTAGAAAAATGTATTTTTTCTTAGAGAACACCTGTCAGAGAGCACATAGTAGAGCACATTCCTTTGGCCATGGCAGTCATTTTCATGTGGTAGCTAAGAGGAGCCTGGAGAGGACAAAATAGCTTCCTAAATATGGCAATTACAGTATACAGTGTGTGTGTGTGTGTGGGTGCGCGTGTGCGTGTGTGTGTATGTGTGTATTCTGTCTGTGTCTGTGTGTGTGTGTGTGTGCATGTATGCTTGTGTGTGTCTTTATTTATATTGCAGTAAAATGTGGTTGCCATGTGGAGGTTGGACAAAATCATCTGCCCCCAGTAAGTTTGCCCCCAACAATACAATAAGGTAATGTGTGTGCCTGGGTCATTGTGACTTCTCTCCGCACATGATGAAGTGTTCCCTGGGTGGACCCCAGCCTCCCTTAACTCAGTGGTTGGCCAAAGCCAGTGAGGCCTTATCATAACTGGTGGACACAGCCCTATATAAATCCGCCACCCCCCCCCCACCCCCAGAGCAGACGAGTGGTCTGCGCTGGCCACATTTGTGGCCGCTGCTAGCGCCGCCGAGAGTAATCCATCAGCACAGCAAAGCAAACAATAACCGCGCCACTTGGCCAGCGCGCGGAGCACAGAGCTGAGAGGGTCCCTGGTGTCCAGCTTAATAGCGTAGATTTGGACCAGGCAGCGGAGTCTGTATTTGTTTTATGAAGCAAACAAGAGTGAGTTCACCAGCCAAGCAACGGGTCCCCATTCTGTTCTGATGGCTGAGTGAGTCATTGCATTATACCGCTCAGCTGCATAGAAAGTGTTTATTACCTGTGCGTTAAATGTATGTGTGTCTGTTCTAGGGAGTGTTATATAGGATACTGTAGGTCCTAATGCATTCAGGATAAAAGATGCATACAAAAGACACCCTCCTTTCATCATGGTGACACCAAGACCTTTCTGGATGTTATTAGAGAAGGTTTTTGTAGTTAATAATAAAACTAGTTTTTTGTGCGTCATCAGCTGAAAGGAGAGCCTGATCATTAGACCACATCCCTGTAGAGCTAATGGTACCCACCTGCACGTTGTCTTTTCACCTCTAGGTGGCAACGTTGGGCCTATTTCACTGAAGCTGCTTCCAAAAAGCCCTGAGTATCTAAACACCATCCAGTTGATCTCGCTAATAGATAACTGTACTCAGACTGCACCTCTGTGTTTGCAGAGGCTTAGATTACTGTGTGGAGGTGAAAGCACACTGATTGTAACTTGCAACTTGTAACTTGTCATCACTGAACACAGTTATTCCATCTTAGTTGAGTGTTGTTGTTATAGCCAATTCCATCTGCCAAACCAGCCGTTGGACAGGTTTTGTTTATGTCTGTGTGTCTAGCGTGTGTGTGTGTGTGTGTGTGTGTGTGTGTGAGAGAGAGTGAGTGTGTGTGTGTGTGTGTGTGTGTGTGCGCTTGCATAGTTGTTTGTTTCCCTCACTTTCATTCCCCATCAGCTGCACTGTAACCCTTTTGGCGGTGGTGTGTATGTATGGTGTGTCTGCCTGGTGTGTGTGCCTGGTGTGTATGTATGGTGTGTCTGCCTGGTGTGTGTGCCTGGTGTGTGTGTAATATGGTGTGTCTGCCTGGTGTGTGTCTCACCCAATCCCACCACTGACTGGCAGAGGTACCAGCACCCATTAGTGAAGCCATTCATCTCCATTCTCTACAAAGAGCACCTCACTTATGTACAGACATACAGACAGACAGAGAGATGTGTGTGTGTGTGTGTGTGTGTGTGTGTGTGTGTGTGTGTGTGTGTGTGTGTGTGTGTGTGTGTGTGTGTGTATGCGCGCGTGTGTGTGTACGTGTGTATGTGTGAGGGGTTTGTGTCCATACCCTTTCAGAAAGCAATGGCAGCACCTCATTCATACATAAAAGCATGTGTGTGTGAGTGTGTGTGTGTGTGTGTGTATTCCTTCCAAGCTTCCAAGACTCTGGGAAGGATGCGACTGCAACCTGAGAAAGCCCTGTATGGACAACCTTACCGTACATACAGTAAGCCACTGTAGACAGAACAAGCTTTGATCTTTGAACTATAATGTGTGAGACAGGCCTCATCTACCCCCTGCAGCATCCCCCCACATCTCTCCTCTCCACTTGCCGTGCTCTCTGCAGCCGCCCCCACAACGTGCCTGCATGGCCAGAGTGCAGTGCTCTGGTGCAGACATGGTCTATTGAGCACGGGCAGAAAGCTGCTGAAATGACAAGAGTGCAACAGGATAGATGGTGACAAGCGAACAATGGGGGAGATTATTCTTTTGAGCATGGTGTGTGGGGAAACATTAAAGCGTCTATGTGTGTGTGTGGTGTTTGTGTTTGTTTGTTGGCAAATGCTTGGCTCTTTGTGTGTGTGTGTGTGTGTGTGTGGGTGTGTGTGTGTGTGTGTGTGTGTGTGTGTGTGTGTGTGTGTAAACGCTCTCTCTGAGACAATACAACAGACTCCCTTTTTCACTCTCCATGTGGTTTCCTTGCACTGAAAACTCCTCATTCTTGCCGGCACTGATTGATTTCATGTAATATTCAGGGACGCTTTTTGCAGCATCGTGCTAATAGCAGCTCAGCCCCCTGAAGGGTGCGCCAGGCTATTGGGCCAATTACAGTGCTGTGTGGGCCACAGCAATCACAATTACAATATGAAAATGACTCACTCCCTGATGTATGAATGTGTGTGTGTGTGTGTGTGTGTGTGTGTGTGTGTGTGTGTACTGTATGTGTGTGAGTAAAGGATGTTATATTAACTTTGCTAGCAAAATGAGTTAAAAAATCACTTTCATAGACCTGATCTTGGAGACTTTTTCTCGGATAAGGGAAACCATGAGCCTACAGGCATTCAACAAGCACAACAGATGACACTAACAACTACTTACTCATAAGAATTTATGGATATATGCCATGCTGAATGTCCCTGCATCCACAAATAAGTTTTAGCTCATAACTGGCATGTTTATTTATAAATAGTAAGCGTGTGTGAGTGTTATTGAATTTTTTCAATAGATATGGCTGTGTAGCAAGGGCTCAAATCAATGCTATATTATGGAAACATAGTTTGGAAAGCAATTTATTTGCCAATTATAGTGCCTTGAGGTTGGTAAGGCTTTTAGGAAGTCAAAGTGACCTCAACTGTAGTTCTAAAACAAGTTAGAAAAAACAAAGAAAGGGCACGCCTTGAAGGATCCCCTTCAGCAAGGCCCACCCTGAGCCAGCCTTAGGCAACAGTGACTCGCCAGGATGAAAGAGGGGAGTGAGGATCCTGAGTTGAACCCACCATTCTGCCTCTGGCATGTCCACAGTTTAGAGGGAGCTTGCACCATTACAGTCAGACACAGTGAAGCTGAGCAGAGAGAGTTGGATGTTGAACGATGGTCTGAAAGTTGTCTTTGTCATTTCCTATATTTGAATACTCTTCTTCCTTACTTTCACTCTGTGTGTGTGTGTGTGTGTGTGTGTGTGTGTGTGTCGCGTGTGTGTGTGTGTGTGTGTGTGTGTGTGTGTGTGTGTGTGTGTGTGTGTGTGCGTCTGCGTCTGTATGCGCGCGCGCGCGTGTGTGTGTGTGTGTGTGTGTGTGTGTGCATCTGTGTGTGTTAAAATCACATTGATTTCTGTCTACGACAGGCTACACACAACTACACACATTATACTTCACTTGAATTTTTTTGTTTTTTGCTTCAACATCTTATTCCTAGTTCCATTAGGAATTCCTCTTTAATGCCATAAGCACACTACGCTGCAGTGTAGTGGACAATACAATGTCCTTGGCCATTCATTGTAAAATAGATGTGGGGTTGTTTGTTTTGTATGAAACCTTCTTAGTAATTTCTGTCTGCTGGCATATTCCACCTTGACATATCTCTAGTCCTTTCTCTCTTTTCAAATCCCTGAAACTTGTAATTTGACATATTTTACATGTCTTTGGTTTAGCATACCTCCTCATTGTGTTCTCATTCAAAAGCTTTGCCATTAGAGGAGGCAGAAACATGCATCAAAGGCCGCTATGCCATGGCATCTGTACGGCCGGTCTCCTCAGAGGCCCGGCGCGGTGTGTAAGTGCATAATACCCTATTAGCGTGTTTCAGCCTTAGCTTCCACCTTGTGCTCAGCAGCGCTCCTGCGTAAAAAGCGCTGTGCAGTGCAGCGAGGGGTGCATTAGTCAGCCGAGCCATTATGGGTACCGCTGAACCCCTCCTCAGCCAACCTGATGCTGAGGCTGTTACTAGGCTCCCCTAATGAGGGAAAGTGTTCAAAGCACCAAGGAGCACCCAGCCTGGCTGTCAGTCCGATGCTAACAAGCGCCTGCACTGACGGGGGGAATGAAGGCACAGATCAGGAAACCTGCTTCTGTCACCTGAAGGGGAGGTGAGGGTGGAGGGTTCTCTATGGGCACCCGAGAAACATGTGTGATGTGTGTGTGTTGGATATAAGTGTGTGAAATGGCGAACTGAGGGATATAGCCTCACTAATTGGCTGTGTTCAGTGCCTCTCAGCTGGGGAGGTTGGTCCCCAAGGGGGTGTGGGAGTGAGGGTCTGATTTGAAATGTTGGCAAAAAGTGATGTTTGAAATTTCCGTGATGGCGGAGAGTGCGTGAGCTCTCTCATCATCACCTGTCACTCTCCGATTCAAATCTTACCTATGAGATTCTGTATTTTTCATAATTTCCAGAAGTGGAAATAACAATCACTTTAGGTCTCCATTAATATGTGAATCTGTACCCTTTTCCCTCCTACTCTAAAATCCCCCATCCTCTTCTTTTAACATGAGGGACTAGTTTCTGCAGTGCTGAGTAGCAGTGGCTGACGTCAAAGACTATATTTCAATCAGAGAACAATAGCGTTCACCCACAGCCTCTCTGAGTCCTACTCAGAGGGTGACACAGTGGGACGAGAGTGGACTGGGCATAGTAACGGGTGTTAGGGGCATATTCACCAAAGCAATTAGGGAAGCCAGGCATCTACTTTCTGCTAGTGAAATTGCACTTTGCCATTATGCAGCATCTGCTACGGTGGGTATTTCTGGGCACCATTAATTGCTCGAGCACTTATTTAAGACTGGGCTTCTGCGTTAGACTGCTGTGCTCTGCAAGTTACACGTTTGGATCAGGGTGCAGGAGCAGCTTCATAATTTAAAAGCCATTGTGTTGGTGCCCTTTTTTCCATCCAGGTCTTTTTTCTACACCCCCCCTCCCTTCTTCCTCTCCCTATTGATTTTTGAATAAAGTGTAATTTGCCAAAAACAGCATCTGCAGTCACTAGAGGCCTTGCTGCATGCT
The DNA here is from genome assembly GCF_017589495.1 of Alosa alosa. Lineage (NCBI taxonomy): Eukaryota > Metazoa > Chordata > Actinopteri > Clupeiformes > Clupeidae > Alosa > Alosa alosa. The sequence goes on from NC_063204.1 coordinate 23,804,958, forward strand.
GGCACAAGCAGCCACATTCTTCACACTATTGTTCGGGAAGATAAAAGCTGCCTGCTCCCTGAACGGTTGGCATTGTCCTGGCCGTGTCTGATCCAGTCCCTTTGCTTTGAGCAGCACCAGCCCTCTAATATGGGTGCAATCAGGGTCTGATGAGGGCAGAAACTCCATGTGAAGCTAACAGTATGGAGTATTTAGATTGATTGATTTATTTATTTATTTATGACCGATACAGCATGCATAGAGGACTGCACTGCATTTATAGCTGCCTACTGATTGATGTGTGTTCAGGACAGCTTTGCAATTGCAGAGAGAGAGAGAGAGAGAGAGAGAGAGAGAGAGAGAGAGACAGACAGAGAGAGAAAAGTGCTCTACTGTGGGTCTCCTTGTTCAGTGTTCCCTCTTGTGATCATGGTGGCTCACATGTGTCCAGGCACTGTTGAATTGACTGCATGAAGATAGAAGAGGGTCAATAAAAGCATGTGCGGTCATTTGAAGAAAGTGATGCAGTGTGTGTCACTCCTTTAAGAAACTCTAATTCTAGTGACCATTGAGGTATCACATAGAACACACACTGGACCTTTGGTAGATATGAAACTAACTGAAGAGAAGAATTGCATAGGGATCACAGCTATGCTGCAATGGCAGTGCATTGCAGGCAGTGAATAAAACAAGACTATCCCACAAGTGGAATAATGGAACAGAAGTGAAATAGTCGTTTATAGTATGGATCAGTAGAGGTATGTCATATTGACTGCTAGTAAAATACAAATAGAGTAGATAGGACCATCTCTGAGAGAAACAAAATGTGAATGAATGGAATATGTAAGGTCCATTTATTTGTACATGAAATGGGAGGTGTATCACTCATTTCTTTAGAGATTTTCCCTCCTAATTACTAGCTGCCAAAAGAGAGAATGATCATTTAATCTGTCCATATTCAGAGCTAACAATCCCTCATCCGGAGATGAATGTAGAGTGGCTGCAATGCCTGACGCATATCACTTTCCAACTGCTAGCTTGAAAACTGCCTTCATGAAGGTATATGACTACAACCTTTGAACCGAAATCATACTGAACAAACTATGGTTAACCTAAATGTGCTCTATAAACCTCTTTGAAACTCCAATGCTTATTGGTGCTGTATAGCGGTTTCTCTCGATCCCATCCCTCTCCTTTCATACGTGTCAGTCCATTTTATATAATCACAGTAAGAGGCCATCGCTGAGTGATTCTCCTGGACGGAGGGCCTACAGAAGGGCACTGTTGCACTCGGAGGAGCCATTTTCATTGCCTGCAGTCTTGAAGTTTCATGCCCTCCTCCGTTTGCCATTAATCTGCCCAAAGAAAGCTCATAAAAGGGGCCGAGGCAGCCGAGTCAGACACTAGCCCGTGTCACAGCCAGTACTTCCCCTGCTGCAGAATGTTGTCTCCTCTCTCTGGTTTTTTGGTGTGGTGTTTTCCGCTAGCCTAATGAGCATTGGAGTGCCAATGTGCTTTAGAGACATCTCCATGGTCCGCAGGCCTGAGGTAATGAACTGTGCTAATATTTTGCTCGTTACTTTGCATCTTTTCCCTCAAGACTTTCATTCCAAACTGGCAGTGTTGAACATGCAATCACAGGAGCACTCTAATATACTACAAGTGGTCATATGGTTATTTGTCCATGAATTATAAAAAAAAAAAAGTTAAATAGCACATCTCCTATATTGAGGCAGTTAAAAAAATGTTCCTTTTGCATGCCATGTCTAATTTATCAAATTAGTAAACATTCTGCATCTCTTTTTGAGTATGTGGATAGGCTGCTTTCCCAATGCCGTTAAAACCTCCACTTTATATGGTGCAACCATATTCTATTCACATAGAAGCAAGGGTGCCACTCCAAATCAGTTCACTAATGACAGATAGGCCCCCATGTTTGTAGGGACACTGTAGTCAGTCCTAAGTAAGGGATAATGTATTGTTCGCCGGTCGTTATTGGAAGTCCAAACACGGCAAACAGGACCCCGACATAAAGTGTAGGGGTCTTGCTTTGTCCTTAAAGGAGAATTCCGGTGTGATATTGACCTAAAGTGTGTTGAAACATGATACTGAGTGTGAACGTATGTCTCATAGCCCATCTCGGCTTGTCCCCTGCACTGGTAGTTTACTTACAAGACGATTGAAATGCTAAACTTTGTGAAGATACTGTCTGTATAAATCGTCTTGTAAGTAGACTACCAGTGCTTTTTCAAAGTTCTCAATGTCTCGTTTTAAATGTCAGGGCCCCTCGAAGTCTACCAATGAAGTGTGGAGATACATTGAGCCTCGTGAAATGGTGTAAAACAGTGATTTATTTGCATGGCTAGCCCGATGCGAAGCACCACCATTGAAAAAAGCTGTTGGTAGCATCTGCTAACTAGCCAGATTTTTGGAGTGCAGGGGACAAGCCGAGATGGGCTATGAGACATACGTTCACACTCGGTATCATGTTTCAACACACTTTAGGTCAATATCACACCCCGAATTCTCCTTTAAGAGACTTATTTTCTGTTATCACCCGGAGAGAAGAAATACTCTTTTCTAATTGGCTGGTGGGGTGGCTATTAATTCTGAATAACAGGACACCGTTCCATATCAATGCTTATGAATGGTAACTATAACAACCATAGTAGGACGACGGTTGCAGCGCTTTAGAATCTTTTGGTTGCAGGCTTCGCAACAATGGAATCAACTGTAAACAAACTAACTGGGCCAACGAAAGTTGTACAACAAGCTGAACTAGTGAGCTTCTTTTTAAACGGAACCGCATGTTTCCTTGCTTTACAGTGGGAACCGGGTGATAAGCGGGATAACGGCCTTCAACAGTTATACGGAATGAATGGACTCGGAGTTTTTTGCCCCTCGCCCTCGTCCATTAATTCTGTATAACAGGACACCTCGGTGGCCGTTATCCCTTACATTATGACCAGCAAGCAATATATTTTCCTGCTTATTGCATGGCTACTTGCCAAAACCAGGGAAGAAACTTCACACAATGTGTCTTTTTAAATTATTTTGTTATCATTTTGTGGCTTCCGTCGAGAAACAAATAGAACTTGAAAGTTTCGGATGTTGCAGTATAGTACTTTCAATTAAGTTCCATTGTGATAAGTGAGCGGACTACCAGTGGAAAGACTTGAATCAGGAGCACAAAACCCGTTACCATTGCCATGGACATTGCATTGTTTTGCAGCTGTCTTTATACAGAATCATTGGACCTTCGAACATTGGGAAGGTTCATTCATGTTAATGGAACTTTCTCCACCATTCTGAGGAGCCTCCTAATAAGTCTGTTAGAAGCAAGGGTAGCGGTACTACAACAGTGCATTATTTGTTGATGGCTGACCATAGGAGTGTGGACAGCAGAAAACACTGCAGAGTACAGAGGTTTCTGAATCTCTGATGGACAGCAGCTGAAGGTTGGGGGGTGGATATTTGTATATGCCTTCATGGGGTGGGAATCTGCATTTACTGCATATAGCTTTAAATGAAAGGATGAAAGTGAATCCTTTTGTCATTTCATATGGACCGATGTGTGAGTGTGTGTACGTGTGTGCTGGGAGGTAGTTAAAAGCTGAAAAATCTCCACCTACCCAGCATACTCAAGGGCTTCAGACCAAAGCTGAGCCCCCTGAAAGGCTGCAACACCCCTCTGTGGGTGTATGGATTTGTGCAAGGAAGGAAGGGAGCGAGAAGTGAAATAACCCCCATCAACTCCAAACAGAAGTCATGTCCGATCGTTCTCTTGGCAGCAAAAATGGAGCGAACTGTTTGTACTCGCCGTAATTAATGGCCAGTCTTCTGACCTGCTGTCTGCCAGTGGTCTGTTTATTTTTCCCCCTCCTCTCCTGAGCTGTTTTCATGTTGTGCACACTGGGGCCACATCCCACTGCTTTTGAAGCCTTTCGTCTCTTCCAGTCCAGTGGCCAGCCAAATCAACAGGATATAATGCGCACCTTCACCACACACCAGGTCCCCCAAGTGCAAAGTTATTCATGAAGTCATTAAAAAGCAAAACAAATGATTCCCCCCCAAAGGGGCTGATACATTTGGTCGTAATGGCAGCGTGCGGGAAATTACTGTTTCTATTATTTCTCCACACTACCATCAGTTAACACACGGACACAACCTTTAATGGTGGCATTTCATCGTGCTGGAGTGTGACGTGTTACCGTTATAATCAGAAACTAATATGCATTTCATGACCTGCCACTGCCATAATACAGTCGGGAGTGATTAAGGACTATTTCAGTTAACCACATACTGTTAGAACAGACTGAAACTAGGTTTCAGTTTTGAACCAATATACTTTATGTACCTGGAATGCAGTGGTGGGGATAATGAACAGCCTGCTGGTGATTATTACAAAAACCTTAACAGGGAAATCAATCTTGTGTAGTCCTGGTAAGTACCAAACCTTGAGGTACACCACTGAAACCCACCGATATATGTGTGTGTGTGTGTGTGTGTGTGTGTGTGTGTGTGTGTGTGTGTGTGTGTGTGAGTGTGAGTGTGTATACTGTATGTGTGTGTGTGTGTGTGTGTGCGTGTGTGTGTGTGTGTGTGTGTGCAACCAGGAGAACTTCACAATTTTTTTTCACAAACCTTCTTCAAGTGCTTGAAGCGAGAGAACGAGAGGGTTGGGAATAACTCTATTCTTCTCTTTCTCTACTTTTGTCGTTTTAAATTGCAGTGCTTTCGGCTCTACAAATGAATTCACTGTATGATTTATGTAAATTGGGTTTCCACTGAAACAAATACGTGAAACAAAACTTGAATTAGACAAACACAATACCAAGCAGAGTTTTAAAAAGCCTGGTATCACCATCTATAGCCATCTCTACATTTCACATCTCAGACCAGGAAGTGAAATGCTTAACAGCAAGTGATTACTTAGGGATGAGTGGTCCTCAGGTCTGCTATTGAATTTATTGAAGAACAGCCAATGTGACGCCTTGGGCAATTTTCAAAATGTTAAAGGAAGATTGAGCTGAATCTATATTTCTGTGGACCTGTTTTATAGTAGCACTGCAATCCAGGGGCATCGTGGGGGGTTAAGACATCCACAAGTGCAGATAGCTTTTCTATTTCACCCCTTTCTGTCTTCAGTATTGAACAGCCCGCTAATTCTGTCCATCCTCCAATATTGCTCCCACACTTATTTTCAGCCCACGTCATATTAATTGTTTGTCAATTATTTTTATTTTTTTTAACAAAGAGGTCAGATAAATGTGTCAGTTCTATAAATGGATCAATCTTTTCAAAAGTGCACTTTCCACTGCTTACATGTGCTCAAAAATGGATGAAAGGACAATAATATTTTAAAAGGAGATCTTGTTCACATGTTAAAGAAAACAAAGTCTGGATCTAAAAGTGAAAAAGGGAGGGAATGGAAACCCAAGAGGGCAAAAAGGGCCAATCATTGGTCACCTTTAAAACAAAACAAAGTAAGGCATATTAAAGATCAGCCATCCCCTGTTGTCCATGAGCAAGCTATCATGGACAAACATAGAGGTATTAACTGGAAAGAGAGAGGAAGTATCACGCCCATTAATTTCAATGGCAAAACTATAGACTAGATACTTTCAGTCAAAAATGAAGCCGAATTTAAAAATAATTCTTCATGGGGCCTCCCTTCTTCTATATTATAAAAAGGTGGCATTTTACTGATGGATATAAAGTACTGTATGTTGTGTATTTGGATTGGTGTATGTACTGACAAGCTAACATTTTCAAAGATTGGGAACATCCACCGATCAAAGAAAATAAAGAATATGCTAAGGGGGATGACCCCCATAAGCATTAGGGGTCTTACACACCAGCTGCTTTGGTTTCGGTATGGTACCTAATGGATCTCAGTGGATATCATAGACTGTGACAAAAATATGTTGAAGTTGTAGTTTATAGTTATGTGTATTCATAAGGGCCACAATTTCTAGTGGTGCCTTTGCTGCAGTTAATGCCCCCACCTCCCTCGCCCAGAGCATGTTGTCTCCAATCAGCAACTAACCTTCTCTCTTTCCCACTTTCCAAAGCATACCCACCTCCTCAGAGCTTGTATGAGCCGATGGGACCTCTTTGGACTAGGCTGTTTACGCCGTGTAACTACATAAGAGCCTTCTTCGGCAAGTCTATTTCCCCCCCACCTGCACTACAAACACACACACACACACACACACACACACACACACACACACACACACACACACACACACACACACACACATATAGAAACATCTCTGATTCCATCCACCGCTCCCCTTCCACCCCACCCCCATCCCCCAGCCAACTCCAATCCATGAGCCTCGGGCCCTCTTAGGAGGAGGGAAAGGTCAGCCCTGGTGCTCGTACACTTACTCTCGGTGTTTACTGCCTTCCCTGAGTCTCTGAGGCACCATAGCCCGCCCCTGACCTTTGTGTTTGATGGAATTTTGACTGCCATTTCCAGGTCCTGAGCCTGCCTTGAGGCACCACCCCTCATCCCTCCCCTGGACCATTTGTGTTTGATGGAATAACCTGTTCTCCACCACCCCTCAACCTCCATTCCACCCAGGTCCCCCTCTTCCCCTCCCATCCCTCCTCTTCCCCTCCACCGCTTCTCCACCACACCCTCATCCTCCTCTTCTCCCATCCTCCATCCTCCTTCCCCTCCACCCTCATCCTCCTCTTCCCCTCCACCCTCATCCTCCTCTTCCCCTCCACCCTCATCCTCCTCTTCCCCTCCACCCTCATCCTCCTCTTCCCCTCCACCCTCATCCTCCTCCTCCCACCTCCACCACCCTCATCCTCCTCTTCCCCTCCACCCTCATCCTCCTCTTCCCCTCCACCGTTCTCCACCACCCTCATCCTCCTCTTCCCCTCCACCCTCATCCTCCTCTTCCCCTCCACCCTCATCCTCCTCTTCCCCACTACCCTCATCCTCCTCTTCCCCACCACCCTCATCCTCCTCTTCCCCTCCACCCTCATCCTCCTCTTCCCCTCCACCCTCATCCTCCTCTTCCCTCCACCCCTCATCCTCCTCTCCCCCTCCACCGTTCTCCACCACCCTCATCCTCCTCTTCCCCTCCACCCTCATCCTCCTCTTCCCCTCATCCTCCTCTTCCCCTCCACCCTCATCCTCCTCTTCCCCTCCACCCTTTCCCTGGACTGCTGCTTGCACTCTCATCTTCTTTCTTTCATCAAGTGCTCCCACATCCTCACTTCTACTTCCTCTCCCATTGTTGCAGGACAGAGGCTTAAAAGCTGGATGCCTGTGCGGGTCAGATTCTTTTTATGTTTTGTGTTGGACTCGACAAAGTTGATGTTTTTTTTTTTTTTTTTTACTCTACTGATAGAAAGAGTCTGAGATAACCACGTCTGTGAATGCTGAGTCCGTTTTTTGCATCGAGATACACAATGCACAGGAAAAACACTCAAATGAGAAAGTCACACAAATGTCTGTGCACTTCAGAAAGCACTGACTGGCCTACAGGAGGATGTATTCACCTAAATGCATCGGAGAAAAAAAATGCCATTGTCCTCATCATCAGGCTAAAAGGCATTACTGGAAAGGGGTCCAGTCTGTTCTGTGTTGTTATTGCGCTTTGAAGGAAAGCAAGCAAGGGAATGTTGGGTTACACTTTACTTGACAGTATCGACATAAGAGTGACATGACACTGTTATGAACGTGTCATAAACAAGTAATAATCGTTTATGACACTTCTGTCATTAAGTGTCATTTGGTTTTTGTCATTACAAGTTAGGGTTAGGATTAGGGTTAGGGTTCATGTGTCATGACAGTGTCATGTGTTCGTGACAGTGTCATGTCACTCTTATGTCGATACTGTCAAGTAAAGTGTTACCGAATGTTGCAATGGAAAAAAACTCACAAAAGTCTTTGAAATGTTTCAGTGTGTTTTTTCCTCCTTTCTTTTTTTTATTCTTGAAATTACATCAGCGTTTGGAGCTTGAGGGACCTCTGCATCAGTTGGGGACATTTAGCAATAAAGAGGATTAGAAGAGGCGCGGGTCCAAATGGATTAGGACTTTGCTTTTATTATCTCTGAATTATTTCTCTATTATTACGTGTCACTTTGTTACGGAAAAGAGAGAAAGACAAAAAAGAGAGAAAAAATAGAGCGATTAGGATAATTCCTTTATTTCAATTCGTCTTTCTTTACAGTGTGGAGTCACCTTGAAACGGCTCCACTCTGTGAGAAGATACCGGGTGCTACCAGCGCTGAAGGAACCGTGTGTGAACACAGCTTGTTGATTTGTGGCACTCACACCATTACTATTTCCAAGGGAGTGTGTGTGTGTGTGTGTGTGTACGCACGCACGCATCAGTACATTCCCTGCAGGGGTGCGATTCCCCCTGTGACAGATGTAGCTGGGACCTGGGCAGGGTTGAGCTGTTAATATTGCTTACCTGTCGCATCAGTTCCTCAAACATCTGCATCTCTGCGTCAAACTGGCGCCAGGCAGCTCATAATGAATGATAATGGTGTGTAGGTTTGCAAGCAATGTTATTGTGTGTTTTAGGAGGAGATAGGCACGGTGTGCTCAGTAGGCATTCTAATTACCATGGCAGTTAAAAAGCATGTTTGTTCTTTATATTTGATACAGATGTATTTCGTAAAGTTATACTGTATATTAGCGCTTATATATTTTGAAGATATCTTTCTCCAAAGTGGCTTATGAAAGAAAAAGGAATGTTGCAACTCTACTTACTCATATCTACAGACTCGTGCAGTGGAGAGCTACAATGACTACAAGGACTACAGTACTAAAAGGAGTGTAGAGAGAGAACATAACAGATCTATTTTTTTTTCAGAATGATCAAGATCATTTCCTTTTTGGCACAACAGGCATCTTTATAATAACCTGCAGGGTGGCAAATTGAGCCTAAAGGGGTTTTTCAACATGAATCTTAATTGGAGCCAATTTCTCAGTAATACTGCCAAAAGACACCATGCACGAAAGAGTAAAAGTTCAGACCAGAGTCAAAAGGAGTCTTTGTGATCTGCAATTTGTTTTCCGCTGTCTTCAGAGTTTTCTCCCAGACTCCCTTTCTCTCTATTTTATGTTCTGGCAGTCTCACAGATTTTCTTTCCTGAGAACAGGGATGAGTTTGTGATTGATAGAGAGGCTATGATGGAGAGGTTCCCTCTCTTTCTTTGGCCTTTTTTTCTCTCTCCCTCTTTTCCCCCAAGATGTCTCTATCCATCTCTCTGTCCTCACCGAAAGAAGAAACAAGGCCCGTTGTAAAGCACAGCCAGACGGGGAGTCTCGCCTGTGAAAGATTTATTCCAGAAGACGTCCCGAACCTGTTCCACCTTATAAAATGCTTCAGTCCTCGCGGCGTACTGATTAATTCCCGGGTCCGCTGGCTGCCAAAAGGCAGAGCTTCAAATCGGTGCCACTGGAGCCAGCGATGAGGGTTAATGTCACATGATGGAACTGCAGTTATCAGTAGAGATGAGAGTAGAGAAGTCAGTAGAGATGCTTTGTCCAGCCTCTACACTTTTCCCAAAGAGGTTGGGTAGGATGGGGGAGCATATAATGCACTTACCCTTAAAAATAATGTTAGGATCATACCAACACCTTCTGCTGAATCACTGGGAATTGAAACTGAAACTTGAATTGAAGAAATTGATACATAGGTTACTTCTATATAATTCTAAAAAATCTATATGTTATTACTCATGTTGCTAGAAAGTGTGGTATTTGAAGAAGATTATGTCCTTGGTGTACGAATGGGTCCTTGTGGGATGTGTGTGAGTGCAGAAGTGGCACAACGCTTGAAGAAATCAATAACCGACAGGAGTGAATTGGCCTTCCTCGTAGAGGCAACCTTCAACACTGAGGCGCTGCAGAGCTGCTGGAAAATGCAGGTGCAGAACTTTCTCCATCCTCCTTTCTGGTGCGCGTGAAGCGATGGCAGCTGAGGAGACAAGCCGAGTCGAGTCGAGACGATCAGTCAGCCAGAACATTAAAGTGAAGAATAGAGAGAAGAAGAAGAAGCTAGCGGATGAGGAAAGAAGGCGACAACAAGATGGATGGAGAAGTGTGTGGAATTGTGATTTTGGAAATGACCTGAGAACATTACGGAAGAAAGTTGATAGAAGGAAGCTTTAATTCGGTGATCAATTCAGGGACAAATCTGTGCAAACACACACACACACAACCAAACACACACACACACACACACACAACCAAACACACACACACACACACAACCAAACACACACACACACACAAACCAAACACACACACACACACACACACACACACACACACACACACACACACAACCAAACACACACACACACACACACACACACACACACACACACACACACACACACACACACACAACAAACAAACACACACACACACACACACACACACACACACACACACACACACACACACACACACACAACCAAACACATACAACCAAACACACACACACACACACACACACACACACACACACACACTACATTAAATATAGCTTAACGTTGATGCACTGGGACACACATCCTCAGACCCACTCTTCTCAAGGGAACAGATGTGCTATGTTGTGCCTTTCCCGATTCTCTTTCATGGATTTTAAACATGTATTTCATACTTTCTCCCTGTCTAACTACTCCTCTTTGCCATTTGCATCTTCTGACTGCAGGCAGGCATACAAACAATCATACTCACACACCAGTACACTCATACACACAGAGGAAAAGAAATAGAGAGAGAGAAAATGAGAAAGAGAGAGAAAGAAAAAAGATAGAGAGAGAGAGGGAGAGAAAGAGAGAGAGAGGGAGAGAAAGACAGAGAGAGAGAGGGAGAGAAAGAGAGAGAGAGGGAGAGAAAGACAGAGAGAGAGAGAGACAGAGAGAGAGAGGGAGAGAAAGACAGAGAGAGAGAGAGGGAGAGAAAGACAGAGAGAGAGAGGAGAGAAAGACAGAGAGAGGGAGAGAAAGACAGAGAGAGAGAGGGAGAGAAAGAGAGAGAGAGGGAGAGAAAGACAGAGAGTGCCACTGCAATAAAACCACATTTCTCAAAAATGAAAAAAAGATATAAAGGAAGGGAAGGGGAAAATGAATATGTCTGCACAGAATCTAATGTGAGAAATCTGATTTCCAGCAGCTGTGTGATGAGACTGAGAGAGGGAGAAAGATATAAAGAGAAGAAGAAAAAAAACATTCCACCATTACTTGTCTTAAGGCTCCCCACATTTTCTCCATTTCCTTGAGATTAACACTGCTCAGAGAGAAGCGAAGCATCTCTCTGGAAACCCAATAGAGCTGAAAAATATTGTTTAGCTCATGACAAGTAGGGGAAGAGACACTTTTATGAAACATGTCAGCAAGGCTCTTCATCATTGCAGATTACACATGGATGGGGCTATGGCTTCCTTTCCTTTCCTCGTGGTTCCTGCAACTCTACACTTTAACGTCTTCATTCTACTGTAAGGTCAGCTAAATGCGCTGCAATTTAAAGTGTTCTCCCTCGGGAAGCATTGCATTATTTTAGTAAATTGGGCCGGAAATTGCCCTTGAAAATTCAAATGGGGCAGTGTCTATTGTGTAATGTAATGGCTGAGTGGTTCGACTGTTGAAAAAGTTTAAGCAATACGGCGTTACATTACCCCAACAGTTTTTTTCAGCCTCATCGGCCAAACCTGACTCTTAACTCTGATGAGAACTCACACACACACACACACACACACACACACACACACACACACACACACATCTGAACAGCTTGTGGTGAATCTAATTCAGCACTTACATTCCCCAAATAAAATTGGATTGAAGGCCCATTAATATAACAACCAATTGTCCATACAAAATCACAATAATGCTGGGGATCTTTTAGGAACCATTTTACTCCTAGTTATTTTTTAGTGATGAAGGCAACAGCTGTCTTCCACTGAAGAGGTTACTGACCCATTATAAAAGTTTTTTAACTGTTTTAAAGTCGAAAAACAACTTGCGCTGCAACATAAGAGGCAGCTGCTGTGCCTATTGTGAAATTAAGAAAATGACACTGCATCTTTGCTTGTCAGCCTGTCTTAGCAGGCCTCCCATTCAGACCGTGGTAATGTGATGCAATTGATTTTCCTGAGAATTTCTTTTTTTCAGCCTTGCGACAGGTAAACTGGCAGTGTCTGATGTATTGATACAGAGCTGGGACACCGTGCACTGCATATATGCATGAGTTTGGCATTACTGCTGGAGTATGCACAGAGTACGATGAGAGCAAATCGTTTTGTCTCCACCATCGCATACCACGTGTCGAGCAGCACACCTTTTTAATGTCCAATGTAAATGTCAAGGAAGGTGGAATTGTTAACAAAGCACACACATCATGCGCCACGGTAAGGTTAAAGTATTGATTTGCATTGCTGACCCTCTCCTGAGGAGGGTTTCCACGCGTGGCACTCGTCTCCATGCGTGTGTGAGAGATATCAATGGGCCATTCCTACTTGTGTATGCCTGCTCTGATAACACACACACACACATACACATGCACATACACACACACACACACACACACATACTGCACACACACACACACACACACACACACACACACACACACACACACACACACACACACACACACACGGATGTAGTGGAGGCTAAACGCAAGTAAACACAGTTCATCCACCTCATATTAGAGTTTATCCACCTTTCAAAACAAATTAATCACCAATTGCAACTTTTAGCATTTAAAAATCACACTGTAGTATCCACATTCACAATATGTACACTAATCAACACTCTAGGAAACATTAAATACCACTGGTATTGTTATAAACATTGGTCAATAACCTCCACCATCATCAAAAATGTTCTGAATGCCTTTTTTAAAAATGCAATACCACATGGTATTCTGTGATCACCTCCGTGATCATAGAACTCATAGTTTACCCATTTTCACCACTACATCCCTGTACACATACACATACAAATACACATTGAAGCCACATAAAGATAGACATGTACACACACAGAAACGCACTATTGCATCCATACACCTCAAAGCAGTGGCAGCATTCTTACTCTTCGGGAAGCTGTCTGTCAGTGAGAGCTGCTTAATGGGCTCTCCATTAATGCCGTTCCCTCCCATTGATTGCAGTATCTCCCAGCTCCATTTTGAGTAACAGGAGTGGACAGACATACCTAAGCATTGAAAAAAAAAAAAAAAAAAAACGCTTTGCCCCTCTAGTGAACTTATTTGTCCTCACAAGGCCTTTAATGCTTGAAATAGGGCAGAAAAGCATTCTCATAACACAAGAGAGTATTTTTACACTTATTTGAAGTCTTCAAAGGGTTATGGGTTCTCAGTTGGTTCTGTCGATGTGTTAGATGTTCCAGGAACTTCTAAAGGTCACCTTGGTTCAGAGGCTGATCTGTTTGAGCTCACAGGCACGGGTGAGTAAATGGCCAGGCAAGCACATGCACACGCATGGGATTTGATGCTCTCATCTCTATTTTTTTTACTGCTGTCAGATGACATGCATTACAGCTTTTTTAGTAAAGCCAGTCCACCTAAAAATCAAAGCTGTTTGTCCACTTTCAGCTTAAGTTATGTCCAATTGTATGGTCTACCCAGGAAAAGTGAGATGAAAAGAAGCCTAGTGTTTAGAAATGAATATGCTTTTTCAAAGAGTGAAGAACAGCATGCCTGGGTGTGTTCTGTGATCCTTTATCACTGGTCTAGATAAGAAGTGAGATTATTGGTAAGAATCAGACAGAACTGGTATTCTTGTGATAAATACCCTCATCTTGGTGTCACAAGCTTTAGAAATAAGGAAAATGCATTTTTTGACGTAAATCATGCATGACTCTATGAATGGATTTCATATGCAGAGTACTTTTCTTTCTATAATAGGATTTTTTCCCTCACAGTATGCATCACACTTGGTGATTACTAAGTAAGGGATAATGTATAGAACGCCGGTCATTATTGGGAAAATAAGTCCCGACAGGGTGAACCGGTCTTGCTTCGCCCTGAAGGGACTTATTTTCCCAATAATGACCGGCGTTCTATACATTATCCCGCTTATTATACGGCTACTTGCCCAAACGAAAAAATAAACTCCACAATATGTCTCTTTACACTTATTTGTTACCGTTTCGTTGTGGCTTTTGCTGAGAAACAAATAGTTCGCAACACACGCTGAACTTTCTTTAGAACACAGCTGATCAACCGTCTGCTTTCACTTTTGAATGAAGTTCCAATGCAAGAAGTGACCGGACTACTTGCGGAGTGATATGAAAAACTTAAATCAGCAGCACAAAACCTGTTGCCATTGACAGCGGTAATTATATGTTTGCAGCGGTAATTACATGAAAATATTTTACCGTAGAACGTTGGGAAATCCCATTCAAGTCAATGGAGCGTTCTACTAGCATTGTGAAGAGCCGTATAATAAGTATATATATAGAATACAGTATGTAGCATAATTGAGTAGGCATATAACATCTGAAGACCTCTATTAAGTTTTAAGGCTTCTCTATTCACATCTGAAACAAAATGATCATGAAAGCCCTGAATAAAATGGCACTTTCCTATGGCCCTATAAAGCCCATCATTAATGGGAAAGTATAGGGTTTGGCTAATAGTAGCTCAGAGACTGGTCCACCGACTTCAGCGGGCCTATGTCTGAAAGGTCTGGCTTGATCAATAGCAAAATAATGGCCGCAGATTTCAATCAGTCTCTGGCATTTAGAGGCAATCACACCATCCCCAGACATGTCGAATGAGAAAGAAATGACTTGTTGCCAATTTCTTTCTTTCTTTTTTTACTGCTCACTGCCTTTATTCATGCCCACATGTCTGGGTATTGATCACTGGTTTATGTGCTGGGAATATAGAATCTACAAATAAAATGTGAGACAAATAATGATCGCAATAATGATTTTTTTTTTTTAAAGGAAGAAGAACGGCAGATGGTCTTCGGGATGTGACTGCCTGACTAGAGGCCCTATTTTTTCCCTCTTCCGGATGCCAGTGCACTGAATTGAGAGGGCTGGTTACACTTGAATTATGCTGATGGCCGGAGTGAGTGCAGCGTTTGTCACGCTCCGCTCTCCAGAACGAGAGATTTCATGTGGGCCGCTTGTGCCGTAATGGCAGTGCATGGCGGCCAGCACCGCACTCGATTCAGTGCTCTCCGTGTACACAGCGCTCAAGTGAGGCAAGACGAGCATGCCAAACGCTGTTGAATCTAATGAGGAGAGAATATTTCTTCATTTTCTTTGCATTGGACAATAAACACTTCCAAATTCTTATAAAAGAAAATCACTAAACACTGGACACACAGGCAGCATCGCAGTAGTTTAACACAGATCCACAGCTGGAACCGATGTTGTGCTGGAGGCAAATCATTAATTATAATTGTTGGTAGTCAGAAGATGAGGCGGAGATGCTCGTCCACGACCAGACTTGTCAGGTGTGCCCAAACAATTCTGGGGAAGTCGGCGGACATTGTGTTTTGCATTTAAGTGTCCAGTGGCTCTGCAGCAGGGACTGCAGCTAGATTGAAGAGTTGTAGCGCTCCTCTCCTCTTCACCCCTGGCTTTATCTCTTCCAGCGACTCCGCGGATCTTCTTTATCTCACGGACACGATTGTGAGAGAGGGAGAGGGAGAAATTACAGTCGTCCATCATACCCAATCCCGCACAGTTTACTGTCCAATTTGTCTGGGAACCAGGCAGAAAATCCCTGAAAGTGGCCCTTTGTGTTGATCAAATGGACAGGAAATGGGTCAGCAACCGAGGGACCTTTCGAAAAAAAAAATTTATCTACCACAACAATTAGAGCAGGGAGACAGAGCCTTTGTCCGCAACGAACACAGACACCAAAGGCTCACTTTTGTGCCGCAATCCCCCTCTATCTACAGCCCCACAAGAGAGACCGAATAATATACTGCCACTGAATAAAAACAAACTCATAAGGTAATTATATTGCACACGTTATCAGGTTTTCTAAAGGAGAGAATATCCATGGAAAACCTTTCATTTTAATCTTTGGCAATTAAAAGTTAAAAAGTGAAACTGGATACGCAAAGAGCAGCTGTCTCTTCAAGGGATTCCTGCCTGCTCAGTAGCAACCTGGGCTGGACCTGTGCCAAGACAGATCTGCTTGTGCATACGCTGGTTGGCTCTGTTCTATGAAAGTAGTACCAACGCATCTTACCCTTTAAATGTGCTGATTAAAACAAACCTATGCTAACACATTGCTGTATAACACAGTGATGAATTTTAATACAAATTTAATTCAGAAATATTGCTGTTGCAAAATAGATGGAAACACATTTTCCAGAGAGTGATTTTCATACACAGCACAATCATGAACAGTGAATGCCCAACTAATGGCACAGATTTCCCCTAAAACTCCACTCTTTCCCAGCTGGCAAGCTTCTAATGTCAAAGAACAAAAAAAACAAGCTCAACACAAGCATTTATACCTAGCTTGAGTTATTTGCCTGATCTCAGCATCTTCCTGCCCCTCCGAGCACGGAGCCACCTTTGCCTGGTCAGCAGGTTGGCTGCCAGTGACTCACTGTGAGAGCACTGGACAGTCAGGCATGCAGGTCACAAGCTCGCCTCAGCCAGATCAGGGTGCCTCTGTTTTTACCTTTGGGAGAAAAATCATTACCTGTCTAAAACCTTTAATACTATAGTGGAAGAAAGGAGGGGTTGTGTAGAGATCGAAAAGGCACACACAGCTTTTTTTATGCGCTCAGATGACGGGGTGTGAGATGTTGCCTTTGTGGGTGGTTATGTCTCCTTTTATCAAGCATACAATTTGATCAAGCACACAATTTACCCATTTGCAGATAAATAAACAAGTTCTATGACCAAGAGTGTTTTTTGTTAATCTTCCTTTTTATACAGAGAAATATGAAGACTGTGGACAAAATCAATGACAGACAAAATAACCTTGTACAAACTGTAAGGCTGCATGGTAAGAATCAAATGCTTCAGGCTACCCTTTGGGGTATTAATAGATATGTCGGTAAAATACTAGAAAATCAGCTTTGACAGTTGTGGTAGAGTTGAAGTTTATATACTAATGATCTTCATACATTATTTGACTTAATCCTAATCTAATCCCTCTTGTCCTTTCGCGTCCTAAGAGCAGAAATCCCACGAGTGTCTCAGAGATGTGTCTTCCTACACCACTGATCTTAGTCTATGACCAGTGCTCACCAAGGCAACAGTGGTTGCTATGGAGATAATTGTATGTGATTAAAGAGCGGTGACCTCATGCAAGATCCTCTCCTCCTCCAATCATTCCCCCTCTCCTATCCCTCTGCTGGAAAACGGGCTCAAGGTGTCAATGACTCATGACTTGTCATGAGCCGAGCTGAATGCCTTTTGTGTTTTGTGCCGTGTGTTTTTATACATGTATGTATTAATAAAGAAATGATCTTTGAGAGGAGCACAGACAGGTTAATTACTTCCTCATTTGTCTCCCTCCGCAGAGTTTTCATCCTCCTGCACCCCCTACTTTTTTTTCTGAGGTGTCTTGAGATATCTGTGTGACTCAGGCGCAGACAGTGCAAAGAAATAATCAAGCAGTCGCACCTCAGGCAGCTCTTCATCACATCCTAACTAGCAACACAAACAAACCAGTCATGCTGTACTTGTCAGCAATTCCGCACACGCAAATTGTCAAATGTGTTTAGAAATGCAGGCGTGACATGCTGACTCCATCTTACTCCTCTATTTGACTTTTCAGCATAGACACTGGGAATATTCCAATGGTAGTATTCAAGGATTAAATAATATCACAGTAATAGAAAATGTTATTGGGTTAGAAGGAGAATAAAAAATAATATATATATATATATATATATATATATATATATATACATATATACACTGTATATATATATATTTATATACAACAAACAACATACGATATACGTGTATGTTGCTTCATCACCCACATGACTAATCTCAGTTCAATAAATCGTGGCAGTACCATGAGGTCAAGTGCAGAGGTCAAATTTTTGTGACACACTGATCCGTTACCTTGCCTTCCCATTGTTTAAATGCCAAAATGAGGACTATTAAGTTTTTCCAAATAAATTAAAGCTGTAGTCTTAACGTTAATGCTATAGTTTTTTCCAACAATGTTCGTCTCGGCCTAGTAGAAAGAGAAAACAGGTGAAATGAAATCATTGAGAGACAGAATCATTGAATCATTTGGAGACTTAATAGGCCTTTTGATTGCCTGCTAGTGGCAACCTCTGTCTGTCTGCACTTTCCATGCATTCATTGAATGACAGGAGGTGACCCTCACCATTTCATTGAAGACACAAACCTGCCCAGGAACAAAAAAAGAACCAGTATTAACCGGTTACCACTATTTTAAAAAATCGTTTCTGTTCCGGAACATAAAAAAATCATAAAGGTTCTGGTTTCGTTTAGCAAAATGGCAAAAGTTTCTGTTTTTTGTTCTCGTTCCATTAACCGGTTCAAAGCCTTGATCATAAGGTATAAATCAGAAATATGCCCTTTGAAATGGCTCTACTTAGGCACAAGATGTATTCTACATGTATTATTGAAGCTAGCGGAAGTCCTTCATTCTGATGTGGATAGTGTCCACATGAGAAGGGAAAGAAAGAGGGCCGTTCGAGAGCGTGGTGCACAGACTGACTAGCAGAGAGAATGGTAGGTTCCATTTACTTAGAGAATGTGAAAGAAAAGCTAGAAGAAAAAGGGACATGAAACAGGGGAGATTTATAGACTGAGGGGGATGGGGGCGATGCCATTTAAGAAGCAGGCAGCGATTAGAGAGAAAAGACTGTTTAATGCCATTTCCCTCCTCCTCCCTTCCAGGTAAGAAAATAGCCAAGATGGTTCATTGCCATGAATACAGCTGTGGAGCCGAATACAATAACTTTTGCCATTTTGCTCTCTTCTTCTCAACTGTTTTCATTTCATCCTTTCATTCTCAACTGCTCTCTATCCTTCACTCTTGTAACTGAACTGTCAAAGAGCCATCATGCCCATTGGAAGGGAACACCTGGTTGATTGTAATGTATAGTCTAATAGAACCTTAGCACAACCATGAAGTAGGGTACGAATGGATTTTTTTTTTGTTGTAGAAAATTATACTTCAGGAGGTCTTTCGTGACTTAATGGGTGCCAATTCGGTAGCCTCTTCATCATGCCTCTTTTTCACCACATAAAACCCAAAAAAGTATTTTTATAGAAAAGCATGTTGTGTTTGGTATCAAATTAAAACATTTAGTATTTAGAAATCAGATATCACTATGGATGAGTAGTAATGTCAGTCAGATGCATTCTGCTTCATAGCATATGGATATGATGTATGAAGACTTCATACATCATATTCATATACTTCACCCTATACTTCAAGATGAGTCAAGAGGTGGCCACCTCTTTCCTGAATGCCTAGTTTGTGAATCACACAGCAAAGCTCCAGAACAGGTTATGCTAGGTGTTTTACCCTGTATTTTATGAAGTGTACATGAATGATATAGTATTGGCTATTATAACCTGTCACAAGATTGAGAATAGTCAGCCCACTGGTGTCCTTAGCGAGCAAGCTGAGATCATGAGTTGCAAAAAGCACAGTAGTGGTTTACTCTGTTTTAAAGGCTCCCTTTCATCAAACCCATTTACACACGTGATTTGAACAATGCTGCGAGCGCACAAGTGTAGTAAGTGGTGGCAGGTGGTTGAGTTCTCTTTCGCGCAGCTCAGCTAGGCTGTAAAAACAGACTAATTATAAAATATGTTAAAATATATTTTCTCAGCCACTGTTTCCTTCAGGGTTGTCACAATCAGCACCCTGGTGTCCTCAACAGATTGAGGACAAAAATGAATAGAGTTCTAATGAGGTAGGCTCCCAGGTTTTCTTCGAAACAAGTTATGATGTTTGTCACTTTGTGAAAAGCTGAATGTACTTAGAGTGATTTAATAGCTGTACTGTCCAGTTAATGCTAATTCTGTTTAGTTAGTTAATATTCAAGTTATTGTTGTTTTGTTGTATTGTTTTGTCCCAGCTTCAAGCCCCATCTTTCTCTTATTTATATGGCATATGAAGTTAACCTTATACAAGCAACATGCCTCCACACCACAACAGGCTAGTCAAGAGTGATCATTGTGTGACTTCATCAGCAGTCAGCAATTATAACACATGTATAGATTAAGACAGTTCTGCCCTGCAATGCTACCATGTCTCCGCTCCCAGACACCACTAATACCATGATGAAAGAGCAGACGAGGACCTGTGTCAGTGAGGGCCGCTGCTAACAGACGGCAACATTAATGGCTGCCTCTGCCCGTCCTGCCCGTCCTGTATTTTATGAAGTGTACACGAATTATATAGTATTGGCTATTATAACCTGTCACAAGATTGAGAATAGTCAGCCCACTGGTGTCCTTAGCGAGCAAGCTGAGATCATGAGTTGCAAAAAGCACAGTAGTGGTTTACTCTGTTTTAAAGGCTCCCTTTCATCAAACCCATTTACACACGTGATTTGAACAATGCTGCGAGCGCACAAGTGTAGTAAGTGGTGGCAGGTGGTTGAGTTCTCTTTCGTGCAGCTCAGCTAGGCTGTAAAAACAGACTAATTATAAAATATGTTAAAATATCTTTTCTCAGCCACTGTTTCCTTCAGGGTTGTCACAATCAGCACCCTGGTGTCCTCAACAGATTGAGGACAAAAATGAATAGAGTTCTAATGAGGTAGGCTCCCAGGTTTTCTTCGAAACAAGTTATGATGTTTGTCACTTTGTGAAAAGCTGAATGTACTTAGAGTGATTTAATAGCTGTACTGTCCAGTTAATGCTAATTCTGTTTAGTTAGTTAATATTCAAGTTATTGTTGTTTTGTTGTATTGTTTTGTCCCAGCTTCAAGCCCCATCTTTCTCTTATTTATATGGCATATGAAGTTAACCTTATACAAGCAACATGCCTCCACACCACAACAGGCTAGTCAAGAGTGATCATTGTGTGACTTCATCAGCAGTCAGCAATTATAACACATGTTTAGATTAAGACAGTTCTGCCCTGCAATGCTACCATGTCTCCGCTCCCAGACACCACTAATACCATGATGAAAGAGCAGACGAGGACCTGTGTCAGTGAGGGCCGCTGCTAACAGACGGCAACATTAATGGCTGCCTCTGCCCGTCCTGCCCCTGCTCCCACGCTTTCCCTTTCATCCGCTTGCACTCACGCAGCCATTAACCTGCTCCCCGCAGCCTCGCTAGCACGGGACACGCCCAGCCAATTCCAGAGAGCGAGTCGGAGAGGGCGAGGAAACTTCCGTCTGATTTCATCCTTATTTTCCGCCTCATTTGCTCCGTGGAGCCCGCGGCCTTCCTCGTGCACGCCTCGTGCGGAGGGTCAATTCATTTCTCTAGCAAGCCAGTCGTGCCTCAGCCAAGGGGAACCTTGCCCTTCTCGCCCCATCTAAAGTGACCACCTGGATGGAGGCCTAGTAGTACAACTTCAATGCCCTGCTCTCTGTCTGTTTGTCTCTCTCTCTTTTTTATCTTTCCCTCCTGTCTTGTGCCTTTTCTTCCCTCTCTCATTTTGAGTTTTGCTAGTTCATATCTGAACTCTGTCTCAAGTCTCTATGAACACTTTCTATCTCTTTCTCTCTGTGCCTTTCTCTGTCCACTCCACCTCCTCCTCCACCCTGCAGCTGTCATACACACACACACATGCAGAGAGAGAGAGCAAGAGAGCGAGAGCAAAGAGAGAGAGAGAGAGAGAGAGCCTAGGGGAGATGGACAGGCCAGACGGTAGGGTGGCATGTACGGGCACGGGCTCGCCACTGATGGCCTGCCACCCTTCTGTCTCTACCTGATGGGTTGGAGCCCCTGGGGTCTCGGGGCCAGACGATGCCCCTTCAAAGTGCCAGGGGGAAGGACACGGAGTGGGCCAGGAGCAGTCCGGCTCTGCCAGACGGCGGAAACACACAAAGATGTATTATTAGGTCCGGTTGAGCTATTTATCCATTTTTGATTGGACGTGAGGCATTCTATTCTAATGTCACCACACATTGCCCCTCAAGATTTTTTACTGCTAGTAATCACTCTGCGAATTATACATTGTAACCGTTAAAACTACACAAACGTTACCATTCATTCTTAACAAGTGTCACAGAGAGAAATGAACGAACTAGCGAATTAAGCAATATTGCGGACAGAGACATTTTCAACATAAACAACATTTAACGAGGAGACAAAGAACGACAAAGATCCCCTGGAGTGAACAAAGGACTTTCACAGGGGAGCGATGTATGAAGAGCCAGGGAATCCCCTCTGGCCCGTGGTCTCTGGCAAAATACCTGAAGAAAATTCCTTCTGATGCAATAGCCCTCTATCTCCAACTGAAGCGGCTTGTCTTGCCAAACGAAATCTGGTTCAACAATGTCCCTCTCGGTGTAAACCAACTTGGGCAAATGCTTTCAAAAATGTGCCTAGAGGCAGGGACGAAGGAGAGATACACGAGCCACAGCCTAACGGCGGTGCAGAAGCTCTCAGATGCTGGACGCTGCCAGGGAAATGACAGTGAGTGGGCACAGGTAAGCGCATCTCGCAAATTCAACATAATGTTATTTGCAATGTTCTTGTGTCATCTAGGCAATTAGCCTAACTCTTTATTATGACCGCTGCGCAGCGAAGCGGACGAAACTTGGTGGGCATGTAACCCCACATGGATAGCATGGAACCTCCTTTTTTTGTTTTGATCTGTAGCCCCCCCCCGCTGGACTGGACCCCCCGAAAGGAGGGTAGGGCAGACACAGTTTTCTGTGAATATCTCGAGAACTGTAGGGTTTAGGAGGACCATTTTTTTGTATGTTGATCTCAAAGGGCCATGTCAACCCATTCCATAACCATTCATTTTATGTATAGCGCCACCTAGTTAAATACAAAAATGTAAAAATGAGGTGTTGTAATCGCAGGTATCTGTGACCTAACATAGTCAAAACTTCACGAAATTGGAAGTGTAGGATCATTATGACATCCTCTGAATGCACACCAAGTTTCGTGGAATTCCGTTCATGGGGGGCCACACAATAAATTAATTTATGTTACTATACACCAACTGGCCTGTAGGTGGCAGGAGACAGTTTTCTGTGAATATCTCGAGAACCGTAGGGCCTTAAGGGGGCATGTCAGCCTATCCCATTAGCACTTATTTCAATATAATTAAAAAGCAAAACATTAGGTGTTTTCATCACAATATCGCTGGCTGACATGGTCAAAACTGCACAAAATTGAAAGTGTAGGATTTTGACACCCTCCGAATGCATGCCAAGTTTCGTGGACTTTCGTTCATGGGGGGCCTTACAATAAAATAATTTATGTGTACATTTAGTGACCGTACACCAACAAAGATTCCCGGGACACTGAAAGACCGGGGTACACGAAACTTGGTGGGCATGTAACCCCACATGGATAGCATGAAACCCTCGCTTTTCGCTCTGCGGTACATCTAGTTTTAAAAAAAACCTGTTTTCTAGATCGGAGAGCCAATTGCAAGCTATTGGTGACCCTCGCTGGACAGCAGAAAGCGTAAAATCACATTTTAGGGGACCACGAACATCAGACAGCCAAAACACCCAGAACAACTGAACAACAAGTGTGCATTAATCCTGCAACCTCCACTGGCTTTGAACTGCAGACATATATCAAGGTTGCACCATCCAAGGGAATGTGCAAATTAACGTCTACAAGTAGCCACACTCCGCTACAATGTGGAATGTTCATTGCCTGGCAACGCAATGTTGTCAGCTCTTGCTGGAACTGTTTTTTTGTGGTGGAGATGTGCGAGGATATTGCCACGGCTGTAATTGCCTTCGGTAGGCCTAAGCTACTAGGCCTACGGCCTCGTATACGGATACGAATTACAGCCGTGGCAATATCCTTGCATTCCCACTCCCACTCGGAATGTTCAGGAATGGCACTTGTGATGTAGTTATTGAATAATATCTGGCAGTGATAGACACATGGTGCTCACGATCCTCTCAGGCCTATGGAGATTACACTTTTTTTTTACTTCGATGGTCTTTTACGATTGTCCATGTCAGACTAGGCGATCAGAAAACCATAAATTCTTGCATGCGTCTTGGTAGGGAAATTGGCTACATTAGGCCTACAAAATCTTGTAACCTTGTCGTCATAGTGCCAGTGTCAACATGGGAGTCGTAGAAGATTCCTCAAAAATTCTAACATGCTAAACTTTTGGTCGTGGAGTCGTGGATTGTCAAAGAGAATAAATTGCTGGTCGTTGAATAGCCTATGTCACATTACAAGATGCATTCCTCCTTCGGCATCATTTCTGACCTTTCGTATTCGGGGATGACACTGAAAAATTGGCAGCTGCTACGACAAAATCATGGCAAAATCGGGCTGTCATAAGTGTATTCATGTTTCATGTATTTTTGCTCCTCTGTTTTTAACCTCTCAGTCCATCTCTCTCTGCATTTGCTCTCTGTCTCATTTTTTTTTTTTTTTTTTTTTTTGGGGGCTGTTATGTTTTTTATGTGGATTGGCAGTTTACAAGCTGGGAGGACCAGCCAATCCACATGAAGGATATTTTTTTGCACATCCGATGCCATTTAAAGATAGGTGCAGTCCATTAAGGATATTTTTGGCTGAAGTAGCAATATCCATTGAAATGAATCGAGGCAATACTTCCTCACTATTTCCAGGTCTACATAATATCTCCATGATTTACCCACACAATATGATTTTGCTCAACAGAGCAGTAGCATAGCAGTGTCCCTAGTCATTGCAACTCTTAAACAAGGCATCTACAAAAAAAAAAAAAAAAAAGACTCTGGCGGACCCACAAAACCAATTTTGTTCTAACTCTTAACTCAAAGTTAAGACAAGCCAGCAAGACATGACAACCGTCATACCTGTGTGGCAAGTGGTAGAGATTTTACACGATAGCTGACTACGCCATGATGGGACTTTCACCCAAAGATATAATTCAGAGATTAATATCCTTAACCCAGTAAGGCACTCAGGTTCGTAGAACTGACAGAGACATGGTTCCATAAAAACAATTATTTATTTTTACACTGTAAATTCACATGCACATAAAACAGGAAGAGGGCTGAGGCTTACAGGTGGGAGGGCAGTGTATAATAATGAGTATCCGAAGGAGGCACCCAATCACACGTGCTTGGTCACACACACACACACGCGGCAATGATACACTCAGTGAGAGAGACAAATGTCACAGCACACAAAGATGGGAACCCATAACCACCAGGAACTGCTCCCACTTTCGGCTCTCAGCACCTAAACAGAGGGGACGGACAAGGATTACAGACAGCTCACATAAAGTGTAACAAAGTAAATCAAACAACAACCAATAAAACAAACAGTCACACTAAGGATCCGCAGCTTCACAACCTCCCCTTAGTGAGGACAAAACAAATTAACAAAGATTAGTGCAAACAGAAAGACAAATCACAAAACAAAGGTCAACACTTTGGCGATCAACAGCACTAGGGGAAACGGCCTCCAGTCAAGTGTATAAGAAACAAAGAAACAGACAGACAAACGTAGGCTGCAAACAACACAGACAATAACAGGATGCAACGCAGAACAGAGAAAAACTATCAATAAAATGGGGTCCGTTCGTCAAGCACCTATTCCTTCCTAACGAGCGCTATAGCACCCGGCTTTCTAGTCCAAGGCCTCTATGCGTAGTCCCACTAGCGTAGGCTACGACAAGCTAGCTGCAGGCCACGTTAACCGCGGGACCAGTGGTGCTGATTAGACGGGCACATGAAGAAGTCGTAGGCTAAAAATTACGTAGGCAAAGCAGCAGAGTTCTTATCAATGTAGCCAATTGACAGCCGCTCCCCTGCTAGTGATCCCTGGTACACACAAAATACTCACTTAAAACGGGAACTACTTGAGTACTTCACTTCGTACAAATGGATATAACATACCCGGGGACTGCAACATACCAACGCACATCCAGCCAGCGGGAGGCCAATGCCGGACAGGGAGGGGGAGACTCTACGACAAAGCACTAAGTGTGAGTAACAATATAAAAAGACTTTGACGTCTGGCATAACACAATGAGGGTCCTTGAATTTAAATAGAGGCACTGTTGTACTGATTGGCCCATATCTGGCTACCAAGAGCCACTCACGATGCAGCCACCTGTGCTTGAATGAAAAGTGGGCACTGCACCACTTCATTCTGCTACACCTGCATTCTGTCACCAGCGCTTAGAACAGTCACCATACTGTATAAATTTGACAAGACTTGCTGAAATACCCACAGGCAAACAAATGTGCTGAAAACACTTTCTTTTTTGTGCTGGAAAATTACGTTCTCTACATTTGATTGTGGAATAGATCCTGCAGTGTTAAGAACTGTAGGAAAGATTGTAGCATCGGCCACATAAATGGCCATATTATAATATAAGACAAGTCTTATTTATTTTTGTCAAATATAACAGATTTGTTGTTAACTGTTTCTTCATGTGGAATAGGCCTAACTCTCTCACTGTAAACGTTGCCTTTTCTTTATAATGTACTGTTTAAAAAACCTGGCCAGGTAGTATTAAGCTCTATAAGGTCCGTTTCTCTCTAACCATCTTTATAGTTCGCTAACTATCCTGATGACTATGGGCGTAAGTGATCCAGGGCGAGTATGGTCAAAACAGACGATAGGGTCTAGAACTGTCACTCACCCTTCCACGCTCACTCTCACCCACTTTTCCTGTTCTGGCCATATGGCTGCGCTCTCGGAGAATCACATGTTTGCTTTTTAAATGGGACGCGGGAAGAAAGCCGGGAGGAAAGAATGAATGAAGGAACAGGGGTAGAAGGCGATCTGCGCTTCTGATAACCTCATTTTGATTAATTCATACACTGGATTTATCCTCTTTCTTCACGCCCAATATAAGGAATAATTGACTGTTTTTATCCTATCCTTTTTCCTTTTTTTGTGCTTGCAGAGTTTCAAAGACTGTCTTAACACATCCTCGGATTTATGGATTATTATTGCCGTGGATTATGTTCATTTTTGGACTGATTGACATTGAAAATACAGAGTTTTTTTGTTACCTTTTTCGCTCTGTTTAATGGACTGAAACAGCGCTGGTTGCGCGTTTTTTCTTCCTTTTCCGTTGTGCCGCGTCGGCGGTGTTTGGAAAATTATAGACTCTGGGCCCACTTCCCCGAAAGCATCTTAAGCCTAAGAGCGTCGTAAAGTCCCTCTTACGAACGTCTTAAGATTTGCCGACTGTTTCCCGAAACCATCGTAGCTTAAGAGCATCGTGAAAACACTCGTAGATCTACGAGTGCTCCAGAGTACTCGTTACCGGCTAAGAGCGTCTTAACAGCACTTCTCACTGAGGTCACCAACAGGACGTACAGAGGAATTACAACTTAGAATACATAATCCAACTTACGTTCCCATTCTTTATTGTGTTTACCTGTGATGAATCAGATTTTAGCGTGCAAAATAGCCTACATTTAATGGTCATAATAATGTGATGAAAAGCGGACAAAAATGCAATCAAGTTATGAAACGAGACGTTGCTAGAATAGTTTGACATTATCTTTGCTAAGTGAAGGCTATTTTTATTAGGCCTATGAGGTAAAAAGCAGATAAAGCAACATGTGGTTTAGTCTGTAGCCTACTGCAGCAAAATCTAAGCCTACACATTTCCTATCTTTCTTACTCGACTTCTTTCTTATCTTCAAACGTGTTCTTGACACCGCGAAAAATTATTGCATGGTGCAACAATCTAATCTTAAAATAATTAAGACCTACTTGGGATGCTTACATGCAGATGTCAAAGTGTTTCTATTTTCGTATTGATGTGAATTAATGTGTAGATCCGAAGTTTAAATGGTAGGCCTATAGCTGTGATCAGATCAAATCAGAGGATATTTCAGAACTATTAACGTGGACAGCTCCCCTTAAGAGCATCTTAAGAGCAGTGCATGCGCGTTCACGCTACGAGCATGTTCGGGAAACAGTCAGAAAAAACAAACGAACGATCGTAAGATGAATCGTAGAAAACCCTCTTAAGAGCGTGTCTCCGTCGTTATCGGGGAAGTGGGCCCTGGATAATAAGGGTCAACCACATGTTTGCTCATTCTTAAGTACACGAGTCACCACTGGCTGACCGAGGGCCCTGGAGCTGATGTTCTCCCTTTGGTCATTGATCCATAGTCTCTTGACACATGTTGCGGATGTCATTGCCAACCAGAGTTATTCAGTATATAAAAACAAACAAATAAAAAACATAGACAGCATACGTGCACTTGTGCGCACACACTAAGGCTAAGGCTATGATTGTGATTAAGATGGAGATATGACAGAAAAAGCGACAGAGATAAAGTGGAGAAGCAGAGGAGAGAGAGAGAGAAAATGAGCCCAGCACTCTGGCCAATCTTTCAATTTAGTCCAGGATTTTATTAAGTGGGTGTGATCTGAAGAAAATTGCATGCATTTCCTTGCATGTAATTTTTAGAAAATGAAAAGATACTTCATGCCGCCCCTGAGTGTCTCTCTGGCAAGTGTCCTTGAGTTACTCCCACAGAAGACAACATGCGTCTGCCTTACCTGCCTTTTGTGATAGAGGAAAAAGTGTGAGTATGTCTAAGTCTCTCTCTCTCTCTCTCTCTCTCTCTCTCTCAGACAGATAAACATCAGGCACGTTGTTCAATTGTAAACCCTCAAATAACACAATGACAGGACTATTTGCACCTCATTTTTTGGTCAATATTTAAATCACCCTTACATTTGGAATTCAGTACCTTTAGACAATATGATATGAGTAAGAATGGGGTCGGGAAATGCAGATGCCAATCGCTATACTTTTTATGTGTCAAAATAAAAGCTGCTGTTCATTTAGGATCTGGCAGCACATTTATCGTTGTATGCCATAGCATGTGGTGCAGCAAATGGAAGATGTTGATGGTCCATCTCCCTATGCAATACTGCCAAGTCGATTGAGAGGCACTGACGATGCACATTAATTTGCACACTAACCTGTCTTCATGTCACATGCTAATTGGTATTCTCCTTAGTCCATTTGCTCCCTTTCTTCACTTGGTAACTGTCAAAAGCACTATTATAAAAATTGCTGCTTGCAATTCTGCTGTCTCACCTTGAATGAATAGAATGTTGACATCCTAAACATCAATGGTTTAAATGCAGAGTATATATTAGCTGAGCAAGATGAAAAAGAGTCCAAGTAAGGTTATTTCAGGACATCCTCACTCATGTCTCTTCTCCGGTATCGACGGATCTAGCTGTTTATACAGATATATATATATATATATATATATATATATATATATATATACTAAAATAATTGTTACCTCTCCTATTTCCATAACATTTCATTCCTCTGAATAGCTTTCGTCTTATATTTGAAATATTTAACACACTTTTTCACTCTCCACAGCACTACAGTCTGCTTCACTGGAAATAGCAGGTGGGCATGTTGGAAGGAGAGCATCAACAAGCTGTCCACATGCTGGGGTGTATGTGCGTGTGCGTGTGTGTGTGGGCACGTGTGTTTGTGTGTGTGTGCCAGCACATATTGTACACATGGGGTCTCCATAGGGGTTCTCTAAACTAATGGTGTGATGTGGTGTGAACTAAGTTGGTTTTTGAGGTGAGGGAGAGTTTGTTGCTGCTGTTTAGTGTGTTGTTGAAAATGGAGAAAAGCTAGAATGCTCTTTGATTCTCACCCTAGTGTCTAGCACCATTTTGAATTGTGAACAGAAGGTTGATCCATACAAAAACACTTGCCTGACACACATGCACAGAGTAGAGAAGCCCGCAGACACACACGCACGCACACACACACACCTGACAAGATTTGTGCGGTTTTCTCCTAAATAGTTTTGGTACCAAGTATTGTGCAGGTGCTGCATATTGATTTGGGTGAGTGAAAGAATGTTTATGCATTAGGTTTATGTCAGTGATATGCAAGCGGAAAAGACACGGGGGATAGAGAGTGAAAAAGATGGAGAGAGACAGTGAGGGAGAGTTGTAGAGAAATAATGTGACTTTTGAGGGCTGATCACAGTTCATTGGTATGCCCTGCACTGGGTTCATTTGGCCAGGCTGTTGATGAGGACATGAATAATGGATGGGAGAGGCTCTACAACACATTTGGCTGGAGTTGAACCAAGTGCGTTTTAGAGAACATCGGCCCGATCCAATGTCATGTCGCTGAAGCTGTCCGAATAAACTGACCTCAAACACAATAGGGACAAGCAAGTACTCTAAGGTTGAGGCAGGAATATCTGAATATTTGTAATCCTCTACTTAGGTATTGGCTCAGTGGACCTGTAAAGAAACTGAAGGCGAAGAACAAGTTAACATATAAAATATCAGTAGAATCACAGTGTGAGACAATTTGTTTGTAACCTACGAGAAGTAAATGGAAATACATATTACCAACAAGTCAGTTTGAGGGTGAAAAATGTGGACATGTATAAGTTGTACCTCTAACACAAACTGCCTATATGTAACCATGGTATAAAGTGGAATAATGGTGATCATGGCTTTAGGAAATAAAACCTTTGGTGTGAAATGGATCATAATCAGCGTCCATGAAGGCCTCTGGTTTGTGAACATACATTTTGTTTTGAAAGATTTAGATGTAGCCTACATGTTGTAACAGTTCTATGACAGTGAAATTGCACTGGTAACAACAGGATAGATGGTTTCAGGTACCCATCCCAGTCACTGACTGATACAGTCTATGATCCCAGTTAAAACATGTCATGGTTTGGACATAATCATTTTCTTCTGCATCTCTCTGTGGAGGAAAACACTATTGGTCATATTCATTAAACTGAAAGTCTATAGTGAAATTAATTGGATATGATTAGCAAAGACCTGTAAATGTGACTGCTTGAATCTTGATAAGCTTTTGCTGCCTGTCAGTCATTAGTGAACGTATTTTCAATGTTCATTCTGAGGCCTTTACAAAAATAACAATGACAATGGTTGATTAAAATATGAAAAAACACAAATTTATTTGTCAATCATTTTAATTGTAATTAAGTGACTCTGTGTATATTCTTAACTTGCTGTGTAGAAGCAGTTACTCCTCAATGAATAAGACAAATAGAATCCCAAGGGGGTATATTTTTCAGGATTTACCATGTGATGTCACGGCGGGTAACATTCTCTGATGCACATATCCATGTTAATCTTAAACAAATGTGAATTCTAGGATTTAATCAGTATTTGAAAATCAAACACCCTTTCTTTTGTCTGAAATACAAACACTGTACAATTGTAATGCACAGCTATAGCTCATTTGCACAGAGCTGTGATAATGCCCTCACTGTGGTCTTTTTATTCCTTTGATTTCAGAGAAAATCAAATTAATGAAACAGGAATTGAACATGATCATAAATTATCATTGTTTTGGGAAAAAAAACATGTTGTTGTTTACTTACATCCTTGAGGTTTGGACAAAAAGGTAAGTAAGTAGCCTAGATCCCTACATACTTCATCTAGGATATCCTCCTGTCTCCAACCCATGCCAATGGATACACACACACACACACACACAGACACACACACACACTCATACAAACACACACACACACACAATACAGTACCTCCAACATTCCATATCTATCAAACAAGTCCGTACAGATCTTAGCACAGAGACTGTTGACCTTAAGGGTGGATTATTATTAAAATATGGGGGCCACAAGTGGTATATACAAGTGCAAAGAAGGCCAGGAACTGAGCACAGGAAATCAAATAAACAAAAAATGTAATATATATTGTATTCTTCAAAATGGATCCATACTTATGAGGTCTTATTGTAAGAAGCATGATGAGTGTTCAAGAATGTTCACTTGAGTGGAGCTATGAAACAGGGTCTTTTTTCACGTAATCTCAGTGGTAATCAGGAGCTGTGGTGTGCTATTTTGCTAAGACAAAACCATACCTCACACCTTTCAACCAAAGCTTCAATCATATTATAGTGCGAGGGATGTGCTCGTGTAGAGAATCATAACTATTGCGTACTTCCGGTCAAAAATACGGAAGTTGTGTGAGAGGTCTATATTGAGTATCAGAACTCCCCCTATTATCGTCGGTCCTGCATTTTCGCCGTCTTGCGTGTATATGTCACTTAATATCCATTTCTATACAAACCAAGATGGCGGACTCCTAAAGAAACGCAACCACCCACACCATAGGTGTATCTAAATTAGCTATGTACCAAAAATTACATTTTACCGTGACTCGAAGAGCTGTAAACAGTGTTGTAAGGCCTGACTACACAACCGCTTGGAGTTCCAGTGGAATTCTAATTTCATGACGAGAATTCTCGGTCTAACCGTTCTTGTGCCGTTGAAACGGCGTAAATAGGCGACCTATCAGGCCAACACTATAACCAAAGTCCTTTTAGGCAAGTCCCTCCACTCGGCGGCCATATTGCAACGCTTTTTGGGCACTCATCGGGCATCCTTTTCGGCAGAAATGCGCGTGCGCAAGGCTTCACGACACCAATCTTACTCCAGCGGTGAGTTCACAACGCATGATTGGCACGATGTCTTCACAACACATCATATGATTGGCTCAATGTATTCACATCACACCACATGATTGGCTCAATGTATTCACGTGTCAACGTTTTGCCGAGAAAGGGGTGGGAAAATCGGATATTTCAGGCAGTAAATGCTCCCGTAAAGAACCAAACCAGATTTTGTTCAAATCTACACACCTATGGCTACTGAAAAATGTAAGGTTCATTTAGCAAATGTTATTTTGAAGTGTTAAAAAACATAGTTGTTTTAGAATTTCTGAACAAAAGTGGTGATAATTGGGGGTGTTACGATAATTATTTGCCCTCCAGTTTGTTCTTTTGACCTTCTGCTCCCATTTTTTCTCCTTTTTCAGTCACGGGGGAACTTGTGCAATTGTTTCCCACTTCCCAGGCTTGCACTGCAGCCAAACACGTAACAATTGGCTATTTTGTTAATAATTTATGTTATTCCACTATTCACTGCACTATGTCAATAGGAATCTGATGGATGTATCTAACATGACGTCCACGAATCACGTGACCCCCTCGGAAACAATCGCATAACGGGATAGCTCAGACCATTCGATTCCCTAGTTGGCCGAACTCTCTCTATTGAGTATAGAGGCTCTGGCAAAGATATTAGAGCTCTCTCTACAGGATGTAGTGAGAGGAAAATGGAAAACCAAACCTGACTAAGAATTGAATAAGCCTATAACAGTTTAGCACCGGCCACACAAGCTCGGACAAGTGCCCCCCCCTTAGCCTTTTGTAGAATTCTGGGGTATTCTCACTGAATTCTGATGTGTTCATATGTTACTTCTGTGTGTAGTATACAATGGGGAGAGGTCTATACCATTGTACATGACGTTGTTTTAGGCCTGTGAACATCAGTGATAACATTGGCCGAGAGAGATAGCGTGTTGTTCTGTTCGGGCTAGTATGTCCATCTGGTCAGAGCTGGTTTTGTATACTTGTTGGCACCTGCCACGTTGGCATGATTGACGTTTGTATGTTTTAGTATAACAGGCATTGTCTTAAGTTCTGACTGAGACGGATCGAGGAAGCTACTCAAGGAGCATCTTCTGTCGGAAAGCTCAAGTAGCCGCTTCTAATAACAACCACAACTGTTAGACTGCGTAGTTTTAATGTTCAAGACTTAATTCTGTTATTCATTGTTGTACCATCTACAATAAATCATCTTCTAATCGCCGATCCTGATCCAGCCGTCAAGCTTTATTGACCATCTTGAAATTAGAACTAAAACACAACGCAACAACCAGAGAATCACTTTTAAATAGCTAGCTTAGTTTGCTAATCATTGCTAATGTCCAAGGGATATTACATGGCACTGGACAAATTTTGCCTAGAAACGATTTGTGCTGTGGATGTCATAATAAGCTTAGATTGGAGGTGAACGAGAGGTCACAGATCAATAGACAAAAGGGAGAAGTCTCATCTCTTGGTCATTATGCTAGCACTGTAGAGAGCATGCAGTTGTAGCCAACTCTTTGTTTTGTTTGACCGAGCTTGCGGAGCATTGGATCGGTCAATTACTCAGTCCAGAGAAGAAAGAGAACAGAGACGGACCAGAAAAAAACACTGAGAAAATGATAGTGAGAACTTTGAAAAGAAACTTAATATGATTGAACTACTTGGCTAAAATCAATTTAAGTGACAGATTTTAAATATTATACTTTCAGAGAGTGACCAGCGAGAACAGAAAAGTTTGCTGTTGACTACAACACAACTACAAACTACAACCCTTCTCTTGCCGAGCCGACTAGCATCAAATCTGTTTGAGCTGTATCTCTTCCGAATTTGTCAGCAAAATACTTTCTTTAAAGAAGCCCTATGCAACAATTTTAGCAAAAATGACGCATGGTTGAGAGTCGTTCTGATGGTTCTACAACACTTTTTGGGTCGTTTGGTGGGTGCTTCGTCTCCCCCTAGTGCTTCTCTGCGGAAAAACCGAATATGCAACTTTCTGGTCGCGGTCCGAACACATCCAGATGTAACTCAGCGGAAGTATCCAATCGCGCCTCGAAAATGTAGTCAGATTGTAGTTTCAAAGAAGACTGCAAAACGGACTCCGACTTGGCTTTGTTGCTGTTGAAATTGTAAGTAGCCTACCCTTGGGTGAACTTCGTTTTTGTAATGTGATTTGCTAGTCTCTTGAACAATGTGTTTGCTTGACCGTTTTATTGTGAGCCCTGTGTGTGTTTAGCTTGGTTTCTTGATGGCTAGCTAGTGGGGGTTTAGCGTAGCAGTCACTTATTGCTACCGAAGCTGCAGGGGGAGCTATGTCGTGAAAAATGCGAGCCCGAATTAGGCGAAAACCCAGAAACAGCGAAGGAATAACCAGACCTGCATAGGGCGTCTTTAATATATCCCTTCTCAGTTTGATTTGAATTACATAACCTTTATTTGCTTTGAACTGAATGCTTTGTTGGACATGGACAACACGTGTAACAATGACAAACAAGATGGCGAGCCTATCCAAGAAAGACAGAGGATTAGCCCAGCTGAAAGTGTAACGTTAACTTTGTTCTTTTCTAGTTTATTATATAAACAGTATAAGTAAGACTTTTCAGTTCCTTATATGAAATAAAAGACTGTTTTGACAAACTGTGATAGAAAACCGAACCTAACAAACTGAAAATTTGATTGCTACTTGAAAGAAAGATTGTGTTGTAAATATGTGAAATTGAGCTTGCATTTCTGTAAGTTAATGCTTCTTTGAACTTTTAAGCATTTTAAATGTGAAAACACACATATTGAAGCATTTTGTGGAAAAAATTATCCAATATACAATGAAGGTTTGAATTTCAATATTGTAAATTTCAATTAGTCCTTTTTCAAGTTAAAAATTAAAACCCAGGCACGAGAGGCTACCACACACTCCACATTCACTACTGCATGCTGACAGCATTTTTTTTGGCACTGTCCGAATGGATAATTGCTAACCTATATGTTCATGAAAGGGAGCAAGATGGTGATGTTGAAGGAGAATGATCTGCACATAAGAAAAAATCGGCAGTACATTCCAAGCTTCTCATTTTGATTGATATGTAGGCTAATTTATGTCCCAGGTGTGCTGCATAGTAGCTTAGGGAGTAAGGTTGCGTGCACCCTTCGAAGAAAGAGGGGAAATGTCACTGAAAGGACAATCGACATCATGCATTTATTAGGCTATGTTTTGTAGGTATAGGCTTAGCTTAACAACAGTTTAAACTGCAAAAAAAATAAAAAATGTAACGTCGGTGCGTTTGGCTCGTTGTATCGGACTCCCATAATGCCATATGTGTGAATGTTGGAATGTGTAATATCGGTTTTAGTAGGCCTGGTTGTATTTGCATTTACCTTGTGGTGTGTGTTAGCATCTTTCCTTGGTTGTACCTCATGTGTTTATTCCTGTGATGTATGTGACTACCCCGTTCATGTAGCCTTGTGCATGTGTTAGTGATAGCCTTGTGTGTTCAATAATAATGTTTTTACCTGCTGTGTTCCCTGCTCCTGACCCAATAAATGTTCTGATTTGAACCTTGTCGCCTCAGTTGTTACAATATGAATATAAATATAAAAGAATTGTAGCCTATGTCACTTTGAACAGAAGCGTCTGCGAAATACCATTACCATAACCATAGGCTACGTCCTTGTTCATAGAACTGGCTATAAGCTTCCCTAGGCCTAATCACGTCCACTCCACCAGCTCCCCCACCCTCCCCCAATGCAAG
This sequence comes from Alosa alosa, assembly GCF_017589495.1. NCBI lineage: Eukaryota > Metazoa > Chordata > Actinopteri > Clupeiformes > Clupeidae > Alosa > Alosa alosa. The sequence goes on from NC_063204.1 coordinate 23,841,260, forward strand.
GACAGCTCATTCTCGATTCTTTCTCCATTACTATTCTCCTTTACCAACATAATACAGCCAACGATAGGCTAGTCGCACATACAGAACAACAGAGGAGCCCAAATACATATTTTCGTGCCTCATGCTAGGCCAGTGAATTGTTGTCAGATTTTTTCCAACTCTGCGTTCTACGGCCTCCACCCCCCTTGCTCCTAGTTGAGACAACGTAGCTGACATTTCTGCGTAAATTAGCTTGTTTACAAACATGTCTCTAATTAAAATGTCAGGTTTCAATGTAGGACAGCCTAGCGGGGATAGGCCAAATGAAAAATTGAGGAAAGTGCCGATTTCACATTATTGATATGCGGATTTTGGATTTCGGTCGTGGGGATACAAAGTTTAATATCCAAAACAAAAACACGAGGGAATGTCCTATTTTGTTTTTAAAAAATACAGATATAAGGTCATTTTTCGATTTTCAATTTTCGTTTCGAATTTAAAAATCAAATAAACGGAAGGTACACGGTCCGTGTATCATTCGTTCATTTGATATTCAATTGAGAATCCAAAATGAAAAAACGAAAAAAGGACTTTTCATTATTTGTTTATGAATGTGATACAAACCAACAAATAATGCTTTGTTTTTCAGACTTTTGATTTCATGATCAGATCAAAAGTAGAACGTTTAAAAAACGGCCTCAGGCCCAAAACTGATTTTGATATTTATTTTTTCCGATTTCTGCGACCCGGAAATTATTTATTGACTTCCATTGCCAGCTGCTGCTTCTGTTTTGCAGTGTTAAATCAGACTAGGCCTACCAGACAATAGATTGACCATATTGTAGGCCTACAACGGCAAAGCCTTATCATATGCATGTTACATTCATGACATGAAAAGTAGAACTTATTGAACAAATTTTCGTTATTGCGCAAAACGGCATGAACCCAGCAACAGTGCGTCGCATAACTTAAAACACAAACTGAAGCAATTACAGCTTGGACAATCCTACTGCAAAGCATTTCCTTCCATAGCCAGTGTTCCAGTGTTAAATCGGACTAGGCCTACCAGTCCGATTATAACTTTACCACACACAATTTAACCTAAAGATATATATTTAAATGACCACTCGGACAGAGCAACAGAATCTCATTTTCCCCCTCAACGAATAGGTTTTTCTACTCCTATGCTTGATTAGCGTAGCCAGAAATGTTCAAATGGGTGGGCACAGAAAGAAAAGGGTGCCAATTTGATTGAACATAACCTAAGAGAAGCCTAGATGAGATACACCATACAAACATTAATCGGCATGTTATATTTATGACATAGTGGAATTTATTGAACGCATTTGATCACAGCTGACAAATTAGGCAGAAACAAAAAACTGGAGCAAAACAATGCATGAATGTAGGCCTAGCTTCGGCGCGTCACATGAAACACAATTGAGACAATAGATTGACCATATTGTACAACTGCAAAGCAAAAAAAGTAGAACTTATTGAACAAAAATGGCAAATTACGCAGTCGGCTAAACATTTTAAACTTGCGCAAAACGGCATGAACCCAGCAACGGTGCGTCGCATAACTTAAACCACAAACTGAAGCAACAGCTTGGACAATCCTACCGCAAAGCCTTTCCTTCCATAGGCATGCAATGTCTATGACATAAAAAGTGGAATATGAACGCATTTCACACCTGACAATTAAACTGCTGCCGCCTGTTCGCGATTTGACTGATTCTTGAGCTCTCAGAGCAGTGTTGACTTGCGCGTCTTTTTTAGATGGTGAACATAATTGGACGGGCAAGACTGACAAGTAGCCGCCTGTGGCTACACCTATGGCTTGATTTGAATTATTTGCTCTGTTTATGAATGAAGTTCTAGCCCCTCTTTCCTTTGACCAATGTGCTTGTTGAACGATGTGTCCCTAGTTTCCCTGTCATAGCTACTGTCTTTGGTGTAATCTCACCAGAAGGCTACTGCAGCTGGCTGCCTTCCAATGACGTTGGCGACAAATGATGATCTGAGCTGATAGATCTAACATCTAGGCCTACTTCCCTAACATGGGCTGATACTACAGTACATAGCCTAGGCCAGTCATTACTTCTATAATCATGGGGCAACGCTTTGCTTTTAACGCAGCGATGTTCATAAACATGAAACAGGCATGAGAAGGGAGATGATTTTCTGTCGATTCAACAAAACCAAGTTTGCCATCGTTGCGCACGTCGCCCAATTTCTCGCTATAGTTGTTAGACAATATTTTCTGTCGCTAGGGATGGCCAAAATAAAATCTAGCAACAAAGTCACTAAATTGGCAACACTAAGCACTGACAGGTCTAGACCAAGAAAGTGACTTGGATAGACTTCCAGGTCACAGAAATCAGAACAAATGAATATCAAAATCAGTTTCGGCCCTGAAGCCATTTTTAAACGTTATACTTTTGATCTGACCATGAAATCAAAAGCCTGGAAAACAACATGTTATTTTTTTGTTTGTATCACATTCATAAACAAATAATAAAATAACAAATCATTTTTTGGTTTTTTTCGTTTTTGATTCTCAATTGAATATCAAATGAACGAATGATACACGGACCTGCTAAACATTTTAGTTTAAAGTTAAAGATTCAATTAGTTTTCTACAAAATAGGAAATTACAGACAAGGAAAACACTATTACTGTACTAATAGTGCTTATGACTTTTCTGTTCATGGGGAACTCATTTCTCCCTTTTAGAAATAGCAATCCACATAATGGCAGCTGGACTTCTATAGTTTCAGAAATCTTAAAAAAAAATCCATTAGTGACATTAGTACATCTGATACTTGGAGAGTATATTTTTATATGTATTATCCTGAAACTCTTTTTGCCTCCTGAGCACAGCTTGAAAGCTGACTCATCCTAAGCATTCAGCTGATGCTATGTAATTGGAATATAATTGCTTGTTTGTTTGGTGTGATTAGATGTGAGCTATGCCCTGCATGCTCAGCCAGCCCAGGCTTGGGACAGAGCCTGATTATTGTAGGCCTGAGGTGGATCTTCAAAGCGATGATGTTCAAGGCTGCATGTGGTTCTCAATTCCAGCTCCAGACAACTCGTTTGCCCATACTCACTGATTGTTTAGAGACCGAAACCCAAAGCAAATCGACAGAACGAGAAGCATCTGATTAATTTGTTAATTTTCTTTAACTTGGTCACAGTGGCGCGTGGTGGCGGTTACCTCTCTCTTTGAAGCCGATCTGGCGGCTACAAGAGAGAAAAACCACAGACGGAGATTCTCCCGGGAAAAACTCCATGAGCGCAGCCCAGTGATGATTCAGTGAAAATGGAATCTCAGAGTAAGGGTAATGAAGAGATAGCCAAGACAAAGGAAGGTATTCACATGCAATTGCATGTGAAGTTTATGCATGCGTCCAAAAGAGATTCTTCTCTGAAACAGGTACATAGAATGGGGCACAGAGAATTTTAGATTTAATAGAATGACATGAAAGAGAAAGGGTGGGAGAGTCATTAAGATCTCTGATGCCTGTCGATGTGAGGGTAGTGGACTTGGACTTAGTTTGAAATGTCTTTCTGGCGTGGCAGTGGGAAGAGTGAGAAGAAAGGAGATCAACAGATGTGAGGATCTAACAAACAGTGTTGCTAACAACAACAGCAAAAAAAAAATTTGCCCATCATAGAAGAGATGGGCCAATACCTCTACACAACACTAGATGTTTCACTCCACCTGATACTCTCTCTCACTCTCTTTCTTTCTCTCTCTTTCCCTCTCACACACACACAAACACACATTACCACATAGAAGCTCTCTCTCTCACACACACACTCACACACAACCACACACCTAGATTCATTTTTTTTTTAGACTTCAAGGTTTTGTAATGGACAAATATGACAAAGGACAAAAAGCTAAAAGAAAAAATAAATGATAAAAAAAGATTAAAAAAAAGTGCTAGTTCAGAAAGTCCCTGCAGTGCTGTACCAATGCATTTCTCTGCTGCACTCGCCAATGCTTCCCTTTCAGATCCTTCCACAAACCATAGTTGGCACATGAGGACCCACATGCACGGCAGCCTCATGCATTCAAACAAGCTGACATATTTAGCCTGGAGCAAGGGTCTAGCCAAATGTGCCGGATATGCTTTATTTATTCATTAATTATTTTTTTTCTGAACAGACAGCGCCTTCACATGTAAATCAACTCTAAGATGGAGTTCATCTTCCCGAGTGTGCCTCCACACAGTGCCACCCCTGCGTAACCATGGGAATCATATTTCCTCTACCATCTCCACACCCCTGGCTATGGGCATTGTGTGAACGATTTACAGTTATGAATATCACAGCCAGACACACATCAAGTGCTATTTGGAATCAATACAAGATGGTCCGAGGGGGAAGCGAGATGGGAGAGAGAGCGAGAGAGAGATACAAAGAGAGAGGCACAGAATACAACAACTGCAGCTTCAAGGAGTCATGAGAGGTTGGCTCTGGTTGGTTTGGAGGGGAAGGGAAGGGTGGTGAACAGAGGCTGGGAGTAGTGGACAAATCAATAATCCCACAGACGTGAAACCCAGAGATGGAAAGGCCAGAGGCGTGGAAGGGATAAGAAGATCATGTCAGCGAATGAGTGCAATGAAGCAAACAACCAGCAATAATAAAAAAATAAAGGTGTATTTAAAAAAAAATGCCCCAAAAAGACCAGATTTCTGGAGCACATCAAAGCAGAGCAGATCTTTTGACCAAATTCTGCTTTAGTTTATTCTTCCAATATGAGCCTTGAGTCCGAACCCCATCTACAGTACAATGCAGAGCAGTACAGACAATGACAGATATAACAACTGTCACAATCTTGCACAGTTGTGTGTCTTTGATATGTCATTGTATTGCATTGTGTTGCATGTCTTTTACTGATTGTGTGTGTGTATATGTGTGTGTGTGTGTGTGTGTGTGTGTGTGTGGGGGTCTTTATAGAGGCTGGACTAACGTTTTCCTACTTTTGTGTGTGCCTCATGCCGTGCAGCACAGCGGCACAGCGCATCCTGTGAGCAATACTGTGTACAACCACTGTGGCAATAAATACTGTGAACTTGACCTCAGCCTTGTGTCTGGGTCTCCAAGGGGTCTGAACCTCCCCCCCCTCCCCAACACACACAGCTACACATGCAAAGAACACATGCATGATTAGCATGTTAATGCTATCTGATCCAAATGTTAGTGGTCTTTCGATGCTTTTACATCCACAGTGTGAGTTCTTGGTTGATCCCTACTCAGCCCTGTGAGTAAGATCGATAGATATGCGTGAGAATGAAACATTTTAGTTGACCTTCATCTGAGCATATTATCTGTTGAAACTCCCTGCTGAATTATTGGGCACTGTACTACATATAAAAGGTGCCACGTGTACTCCATGCCTTTGTCAATTTATCGAGACAGCATTCATGCTAAATGCTAATGTCTCTTGTAAAAACCTCTGACAAAAAACCTTTCAGGACCTTATTATTAAGCAGCATTAATTATTTATGGACAAAATAAGTGTAACATTGTTGTGTGTTTACCCTTACTCAAAAAGACAATAATACCGGAGTCAAGTTTGTGATCTTTACTTACTGCTTGCAACACATACAGCTCAGTTTCAGAACAGTATTAATGTGCAGCTTAATAACAAACATATTGAGCCACATTACTCAACAATAGTCCTTTGAACAAAACAAACCTCCAGGTCTCAAGCATTTTTGTTAGTATACAAAAACAGTATATCTGATACACTATGATGTATATCTGATTATTATGGAGACCATTTATGGTACTGTTGTATATGTGTGAAGCATTTAACATATCCAAGAAAGTTGTCAGAGTGTGTGTGTGAGAGAGAGTAACACTACTCCTTCCTAGAATTAAATAAAATTAGCTGTTAGTAGACATTACAGCTTTGTGAAAAAAATGTAGTATACCATTTTCACAAAACGGCCTTTCTTGTGAGTGTGGGGTGTGGAAAAAACACAGTAAACCTCTTGATTTTGATCGTGACTATGATTTTTTTCTCATAGTTTGAGGCTGCTGTCCACTGACCAATATGTCCACAGATTAGTCGTGGTCTAAGGCAGGGTTGCACTGGTGTTTTCGGGGTGTGTAAGTTTGGCCTTTAGGATAGAGATGGCCCTGCCTCGCTTCAGCTGTAAATCCAAGGCTGTCTCACTCTGCGTGCTGATCTTCCATTAGTTGTGCTTCAGCTGGCAGAGTCCAGAAATAAATAAATAAATGCTTTTCAATTTGAAATGACAACAAGCCCTGACACAAGCTCAACAAACAGCTGTGAGGAACATATCTTTTGCTGCCCCCCTTGCTTTTTGCACTGCTCTTTTTGTTCTCTCCAGTATCAACTTGAGCTGTTATGACATTTTTAAATATAGAGCAGCTTGTTTATCATCCACTTTAATTTAATGATTTAATTTCATTACAAATGGACAGCAACTTCACAGCCTCTTAACTTCTACACACACTCAGCTGCCCCAAGCACCTTTGTTAGGCCAGAAAACATATGGTTCTCTTTCAGTCTAGTTCACTTGAAGTTAACCAATGGGAAGTCATCCCGGCATGACATCATCAACCTGAACCAATCCCCAATTACCCATCTCAGGGATTCTGTCATGGGCCTCTGCCTATATACAGCTCTTGAAAAAAGTAAGAGACCACTGCATTTTTTTTCTGATGTCATCCTACGATTGCTGAGGAGTTGACAGTCATATTCTAATTTGCAGTGGTCTCTTAATTTTGAAAATGACCGTCAACTTATTTGAATGTCACTCAGCAACCGTAGGATGACATCAGAAAAATGTGCAGTGGTCTCTTAATTCTTTCAAAAGCTGTATAAAGGTGCACTGTGAGAAACTAGCCCTTCAATGGATCAGGTCACGGGAGCCAATTAGGCAACATCTTGTGTTCTCCTTCAGAAGACTGGTTTGTTTTTGCAGAGAAGGAAGGAAGGAAGCCGGTGAGGCTCTGGTAGGGGACTCTATGATGACTACAAAAAGAGACTCATCTCCTTTGCTTATTCCCTGCCTATAACATTTCTCTGGTAGGGGACTATGATGACTACAAAAAGAGACTCATCTCCTTTGCTTATTCCCTGCCTATAATATTTCATCTTCACATCCTCAGATTCACAAGGAAGAAGAGGAAGAAAAAGGAAAAGAGAAACAGCCTGTGACAGAGAATCGAACAGGTGCATGATCGAGTGTGAGGAAGTAGGACTTGTAGGATTGTAAAGGGCCCATTATTCTTTAGAGTGGGTGGAGAAGAGCATACGTGATAAAGATAAAAATCTATATAAAAAAGATTGATGCTAACAGTTCTTCTGAATATCTTCTTCAATAATGATCATTATGTATTTTTTTTATTTTTTAAGTATCATAATGTATAGTAAACGTTCAGGGATGGATTACTGCATGGGCCTACCGGGTCCAGGCCCAGGGGCCCAAGGGGTCAGGGGGCCCTGAAGCCTAAGCATAGAATCATTGCCTCAATATCAACAAATCAGGATGTAGGCTATGAATCTGATTGAATTTAGTATTGGCCATCCCCAAAATGCACCAGAGTACAGGAAATCACATCAAACAAATTAAAAAAAATTTGAATGTGAAATGTGAGTTTGCTGTAAGTCACACAAGCACAGAGCTGGTGCAATTGTTTGTTATCGCAGATGCTGTTTGAATGTAAAGCAGATGTGGGGTGGGTCTGTCCCGAAGACCTGCCAAAAAGCGTCGGACGGGGACGGAATCCCTGTCCTCCACTGACTCCGCTCCGCCAGCTGTCTTGGGCGCATACCCGGGTGGGCCCCGTTGCCAGGAAACTCTCCCCATCATTCTCCCTCGATCTGTGCTGAGCGCCACTTGACGATTAACGGCAAATGAAACTAATATCTCCTATCTCACCAGACACGCTACCCGTAATGGGAAAACAACATTCTATCGTACTATTTTCCCCAATGCGTTTCACATCTCTACACCATCGCTTAGCAGAATGCAGAATCAACATGGACCACTTTACCAGAAACGGATAAATGAAGGCATCACGATGTAATTAGCCTAACAGGCTAATTGGATAGAAATTATTGTGATGAGAACTGACACAGTTGTAGAACTAACAAAATACAAGGCACCTAAAGTATTAAACGTGATCTGAATCATCAAAAACGAAGCCGTAAACAACGTTTCGGCACACAAATAAATGCATTAGTTCATTAGTGGCTCTGTAAACGCCTCTGTGCATGTTCTCATGTTAGTTTTTAACCTCGTTCACAATGCTTTTCCGAGGCACAGGCCAACTCAAGGGGCCTGTGTTAAATATTGTTTCCGATTGTTGAGTTCTGTCATTAATAATGCATGGCAATTCTAATTACGGCTCATCTCTGTAAACAGGGCCCGTCCTCTGTTGATTAAACCTTGAAAATTCAACGCCCGATCCCAGAATTAGACCAACGATATACACATAATCAGCTGCATGTCTGATGAGTCTCTTAGCGCCATTCATGCTTGTTTGTGCCATCTTGTCTGCTTGCTCAAGGACATTTATGCCCACACTAACAGATACAAATGCATGTATTGGTCCTCTAGTCTATAACATCACACCTCATTTACAACTAATCTCTCTCTTTCATTCCTTCTCTCTCTCACTCACTCTCTCACACACAATCCACTGAGAAATTGAAATGAAAATGAATCAAAGCATATGAGACAACTTCCACACATGGATAACATGGATCCCCATGTCAAACATACAGTACAGGGAAAAGCTGTGATGGCAGTTAGCACAACCCTACAAGTTCCCTGTAGCTACTCTAAATATGCTACAGTACACAGATCTTTGAGATGCACCAGGTCAATTTATTCAGTTTTGTAAGAGACATTAAGATGTCCTCATACACCTTGTGGCAAATGATGCACAATGTGCAAAAGCACAAAGGTAGTTGTCTGAAAAAAAGAAAAACATCAAAACACATCTTTCAACCTCTCAGTTTTTTTTATGTAAACACATTTTTGGGTAAACCATTTGGCAGACAGTTTGCATTGCATAAAAAAGTAAAGGAAAAAAAACATGCATATGGTGGTGCTATTTTTACTAAATGTCTCCTATCACAATATATTGCTTTTCTTACAGTGGTCATTTATTGAATTGACCTCTGAATCATGATCCATATCATGCCAGACTATAATTATTGCCCTCATGTTTAATCTTTCTGTAGAAGAGAGCTAAAATTGCCTTTCCTCTGTGAATAAGGTTTCTGGGTAGCGCTTCCTCCATGTCTTCTGCTTCACAGAAGCTTGTTTGGCTTGTTTATTTGTGTGTGAGTGCAGCTGGCCTTTGTTAATTTGTGTTGCTTTGCATTCATTTGGATCATTTGAGTGATTTACATAAACTTGAATGAGTCATTATTTTGGTTTGCTGTGCTGAACTCATTCATGCTGAGCACTAGGCAGAGACTAATAGTTATTCAGAGAGAGAGAGAGAGAGAGGGGAAGGACAACGAGGAAGAGGGACTGTGACGTGCTGTGAAGTTGGGGGCGATTAACCTTGGTGCTGTCTGCCTGGCACCCTTTATCATATGCACATAGCTCTCAGAGCACAGAGTGAAGGAGAACAGGCTTGAGTGCACATGGATGCTTGTGTTTAGAATCACAGCAGCTCCTGCAGTACTGTGATAGTGTGTCTGTGCATGCACATGCTGCTATGTATAATGTACTGTATATAGGCCTTGTATATATGTATATTGTGTGTGTGTGTGTGTTTGTATGTGTGCTTGTAAATGTGTGGGAAAGTGAGAAAGAAAAAGTGAGAAAGTACTAGCCTTGACATGCGGACGTCATGTGGAGTGGAACTCAATTATATTAAATAACATTGGAACATCTTACAGTACCACTACCTGGAGGCCTTTCCCTTATTGTTAGAAGCTATAGCCTTGCTAACTCAAACTCAAACATTTCAATTAATCTGTATTATATATATATATATATATATTTTTTTTTAATCAAGCAAATAATTGTCATATTTGTAATCAGACCCGGTGGCAGACACCAATTCACGGACGGGCATTACATTTTTCCATTTTTCATTAATAGACACTGGGGTTACAACAACTGAATTCAAACAGACATCTAGTGCCAAAAATGAATCTGTGGCCCATAATCAGGCTACTTTCAATTACAAGCATATCATTCTAATAGGAAAATGTAGCCTATAACCTATTGTTGTAAAATGGCGCGGCTCCTTTAGGAGAGCCCTGTGCACAGGGATGGAGAGAGAAAGCGAGAGAAGTTTAGAGATGGAGAAAGTAGACATGCTGTTGAGACTAGGAGGTCATTTTCAAAATAATGCAAAAAATTAATCCGCAGACAAAACCGTCCAAAAAAGTCCTCGTTCATTTGCCAACCACTTTCACATAAAGGGAAATGGAGTTAGTTAGCCCCGAAGTTACGGATAACTTCGGCCCTGGAGCGGTAACATTAAGCTCCCCTATGTTCTCCGAAGAAAAAACTCCCCTATGTTCCCTGAAGAAAAAACAGTAAAGGTTAACGCTATTAAATAAACCCAGAATAAGAGATAAGAGACGGCCTACTTGCAAACGGCTAAATCCTATATTTGTCATCGGATGACTGGGGTTAGTGCAGAAGTGAAGTAGGCTAGCCTAAACTGCGCTACTAAAACCTCCTCTCCATAAAGGTGATAAGCTATTAAGGCTTAGCTAATGTTTCTGGTTGATGGGCTACGGATAATACAGATTTTACACGTTTTATACATGCTATATTGACAAACCTATAATATAGCCTATAGGCTATATTACAAAATCAGTCTAAGGGATTGGGGAAGTGGGGTTGGTTGGTGCAGCCAAGCTCATCCAGGGCGGGCACAGGTGACTTCCAGAGTCCCCCATGATGCCGGGACTGTTTGTAATGAATCTTCTTTGTATTATATTGATCTCTTCCCTCATCTAATGTGGCTGGGCCATGCTCGCTGAGTGCAGACTTGATTTAAACACATGTTGCAATGTTGATCTTCTGTTGGGGTGATTAGTGCCTCTGTTTACCTGTGACTGTGCTCAGACCACAGGGCCACTTGTAGAGGCTTAGGCCAGTTGTAAGGCCAGTCATAACTGGATGTCTGAGGAAATGTGGATGACCTGCAATCTATCTTGCAAATTGTTGGCAGACTGTCACATGGCAGACTGCCTTCTGCATTCTCTCATAAATAATATACAACAAGCAATGAGGAACCAGGGAGCTATCCATTTGTGGGGTGTGTGAGCGAATGTGTGAGAGAGAGAGCGATTAAATAGCTACTTTCACAAGCACATTTCATATCTAATTTGTCCACTGAGAGTGCTCCCACTGTGCAGAATATGTGCATTGCATGTAATCGTAGCATATTAGCACATATAATACACATTGTATCTGTTCCTTCTCTCTCATGGTTCTCTGTAGCTGCTTGAGGTCTAATTCTGAGCTTGTGCTGCAGTCTGGTCCCCCTCAGCTTCATCCGTCAGGCTGCTAGAACGGGTTGCCATGTAGAGGTCAGACACGACAGTTTAATATATCCTTACTGCCTCCACTCCTGCACACACACACACACACACACACACACACACACACACACACACACACACACACACACACACACACACACACACACACACACACACACACACACCTTTGCCTCGCTGACCCATCACAAATCAGTTAATCAGTCTCTCTCCCATCCTTTAACACACACACACACACACACACACACACACACTATATATATATATAGAGAGAGAACTAATAGGAGGGGCATGAATGTGCTTATCTTGGACAGAGGCTGGTCACATCCCACTGTGTGACAATATGTATATATATATACAGTGGGATGTGACCAGCCTCTGTCCAAGATAAGCACATTCATGCCCCTCCTATTAGTTCTCTAATTAAACAGATCTGTTATAATGTATATGGCAGTTCTAGTGAATTACCCTTGCCATAGAGAGGGACCAGAACAGCATTTTTATGGAAATAACTGTCAATGCTGGTGTCAAGCACACCATTGCAGTGTTCAGAGAAGAAGCTATACGCTGTTCTTTCATAAAAAAAGAAATTACAGCATTTAACACATTGCAAAAAAAAAAAGCTTTTTTTGTGTGTCACTGTCCTTGTATTAATATTAGTAAGATATGAGTTTGCCCTTACTGGGAATGTCATTGGGAAAACAGGCATGACTGGATGTGAGGACTGCCTGCTGGTAGAATATCTGAATTATGATGGAATGGTCTGCTAACTTATCACCCAGAGAAAGGTCTCTTAAAGCCTGTCAGCTGCTGAGAGCCCATGAGCCTGTCGGATTTAGGATTCCTGGTAATTATTACAGTTTCCAGGGGTCCCAATATATCAGTACAGTTTTGGGAGCTGACGGGGTGTGTCTGATTTGGAGAGTAGGGACAGACAGAGAGACAAAGACAGACTCACACACAACCATGAAATTTAGCTGTGATCGGTCGGTGGAGGCCATAAAGAGAAGCAACTCTTCCGCCCTGCCTTCAACAATGCAGAAAATCTCTCCAGCCTGGTCCGCAAGGAGACATTTATCAGCATTACTGTGTAAGGTCGGCCAGTGAAAAAGACCCCTCTCTTTCCATCTCCTTCTCTCTTGATATGACACATGGATGGACACACAAACACACACTCGCGCGCGCACACACACAAACACACACACACACACACACTCACTCACTCACTCACTCACTCACACACACACACACACACACACACACACACACACACACACACACACACACACACTCTGACAACCCTTGTGCTCAGACCGGCTTCATGCTGGCTTAATGAATAAGGCGGCCTTCTTTTTATAGCATTCTTCTGACGTGTCATTGATGTCAGTGACACCCAGGAACAACACACGTCGCCCTGCTGTGCATCGGAATATGTGTTACTCGCACACAAATTGTTTCCACATTGCAGATGGCGCTCACAAAGTGGCATGAAATCATACAGTAATGAAACACAGGTAACATGGGCCGCTTTAACATTGCAAAGCTCACGGAGAGAGAGAGAGAGAGAGAGAAAGAGACAGAGAGAGAGAGAGTGGAAACTGTTCCCAGATTCAGAGCTTTGGAATCACATCAGAGAGTGAAGAAGAATGAAGTGGTCAGTCGATAATAACATGGGATTGCAGATGTTTTCCCTCCTGCGATCATTCATTTTTTATTCTCTATGCTATAACCTCGCTGACTCTCAGAGACTGATTGTGTATCTATGTCTCATGTTAATGTGTGGTGATTAGTCCATTGACCATGCAGAGATTTAAAGGAAGAGTCTGATGGTTTGCAATTTGATCAGTATGTTCGTCAGGCAGATGCCACAGTACTTCTTTCAATACAGGCCGAAATCACAGAAAGAACCCACAGTGAGAAACAAAAGAGAGAGAGAGAGAGAGAGAGAGAGAGAAAGATAAAAGAAAGACAAAGTAAGAGACAGAGAAATAGGGAAAGTGAGGATATTAAAAGCTTGAGGAATAAAAAAATAAAAAAAACGAGTTATCCAAACAGCAAAAGTCTTCATAGCGATTTTCCTGGCCAGTGGATGGGGGCGGCCGCCCGAGGGTCCAGTCAGATTGAGAACACATCATAAAAGAGGCACGCTATCACCTAAGACTCTGCCGCGCATTTCCCCAGTGACCACAGGAATGGGGCTGCCCTTATCATTGCCAACTCGCTGTTCCTGTTGAACTTACACTAGAATTGCTAAACCTGACCTTCAGCAAGGCATTTAAAAATTGATGAGGATTGCCTTTTGACCACTGCTTTAGTGTCTGGCATCTTTGGGAAATACCGTTATACCAATACCCCCTCTTATAAAGAGTCAACCTGTCTCCATTGTCGAACTATCCATACGTGCCATTAGGAGTCTAGCATGCCATAGATGCAGTTACAAGTCCTTTTATGGTCAATGTTCTGAAATGGGTTGTGGTCACAAGCTACAAAAAAAGCTGCTCTTTGTCCACTAATTTGTTCATCTGGAAAGCCTGCAGTTACCGTTTCACAAATGGACGACTAAAACCTTAAAATGATGCCCGCGCAGTACTTATGATCAGATTCTTTAAGCGAAAAGAGTTTCCACATTCTGTTGAAGTATTACCAGGGCGGATTACTGTAAGACACTTGAATCCAAATCCATCTTATCCCACTTCTACCTCAATTTGAGCTTAGGGAAAAAAAGGGGGATGAGGAAGAAAAAAGTGAAAAAAGGAGAGTCACAATAAAAGAGGGTTGCCTTGGCTGTTGTTTAAGCCCTCGTTTCTCAGGGACTTTGAAATCGCCGGAATGGAGTTGGCAATATGACGGTTGAGAGATCAACTGAGACCTGATCACCTAAAGCCCTTTTCATTTTTATCTGTCAAAAAAAATCCTTGTATCTCTTTTAAGGGGTTTTACGTGTGGGCCTGGTGTGGGCCTAGAGATGTTCAAGCACATGCATGGGAGTTTGCACGGGGTAGCTAAGGACAGTGTAAGTGCAACAGCAACCTTACGTGACTCCGCTCTTGTGCAGCTGTGTTCTACGCTAGGCAAGTTCTCACAGTGTAATACATCATCAGTGACTGAACTATGGCGTAATAATCGAGCTCAGGTGAAGGTACGTTTCATGTCTCAGCAGCTTACCACAGATGAAAGGGTGGGAAATTGAATGCACAGCAGGCAGGCACTGCTCACCAATCATGGAAGCATCTTGAGGAGTGTTGGCCTTGAAAGAATGTCCAACATGGTGCTTAATCTGAAAGCTATCTCAAGGCTTGTCGTTCAGGTTCTGTTCAGTTGACAGAAAATAGAAACAGAAGTATCGGAAAAAGGTCAATATTACTAGCAATATTAGACATATACATTTACATTCTTTGCCATGCAGTATCATACAGTATAAAAGCATTTACCGTAGGCTCTAAGTCTATGCAGGAATAAACATAATCATGTATTAAGTTGTGTATTATGAATAACATATATGGAGTCCATAAAGAAGATGAAGCAAGGGAAAGTAATGCACACAAAAAAAGGAATTTCATCAGGACCTCACACCGCTCTCTCTCTCACACACACACACACACACACACACACACACACACACACACACACACACACACACACACACACACACACACTTCCTTAGCCCAGTGGTTTTCAAAGTGGGGGCCAGGGACCAGGGCCCTCCTGGCAACCCCTGGGGTGCCGCAAGGGGGTGCCAGGAGGGCCTCAGCAAGTTGGAAGGAAAAATAAAAGCAACAAATACATTTGAATATATATATATATATATATATATATATATATATATATATATATATATATATATATACCTACTACTATGAGGGTTGTTTTACAATGTCATTATAATAATGTGTTGCATATCTGAACATTCATTTTTCCATGATAATGACTGGGAATAATAGTATAGAGTGATAGCTCTCATATAGCAGAAAGCCCCAAATGCATTTTTACATTTGCCGTAGTATTGTCAATGGGTTTAATAACAGAACCTAGTGGTATTTGGGGGGCCTTGTTGTGGAAAAGTTTGGGAACCCCTGCCTTAGCCAACCATTACCCATGCATTATTATGCAATTAAATAATAGTGTTTATTTCTCTCTTATTGCTTTTCATGGACAGGAGCAGAAAGCCTGGCTTCTTGTTCTCCCAAAAATGCAAAATTTTTGGATTTTTTAAAAAAAAAGTTATTTAGCCTATTTGCGGCCCGTCATGTAGACCTAGGCTTAGCCTATAAATGCAGTTGCATCCATTTGGATTGGGGGGTGACAGGTCAATCATTTTGGCCTCTTCATGACAGGTTCAGTGTGTGTTACGATCGCGCCCCCCTGCCCCACCCCTCAAGTGGATTTGTCCAAGCAGGCGCTTGGTTTGTGGGGAAATATAGCATACGAGTCCATGCATGGTAGCCTAGGCTATAAGTGCCCTGCGCTGGCTGGTGTTCACATCATCGCAGTTTAACCGTAAACAGCAATCAGAGGTGTCTAGTTTTATTCCATAAATATATTGTTTTTATAGACGTTAGTTGCACGCGCTACGAAGAGCTTCCATTTACTGCACCATGTAGGCTACTGTAGTGCGGTTTGTCTGTCAACATAAAAAAACTCCGGGTAGCCTACAATTTTCGCACAACTTGGTGGAAAAGTGTAGCACAGGTTAAAGAAAACCTATTCATGTTTGGACTCAAAAGGAACTTCAAAGTATTTCCATATAGTAGCCTTTTAGCTCACAACGACAGTGAAAATGAAACTTGGAAAGTGGAAGTCTCTACCGAGTGTTACATTAGATGCACAATCAATCGCGAGTCGATGCACGTAAAAAGTATCAACTGGTAGGTTAGTAACAAAGGTAGACTAATTTTGCAAAATGTGATGACGGCACACAAACTTGGGCAAAAACGTTTAGGATACACTTGTGGTGATAGCCTAGTTAATGTGAATCGCTGACTATAACCAAAGTAAAGGAGAAGATTTGCACCAAATAGGCCTAAAGGCTGTGGTTGTGTTTCTACAACATGTTGGCACAAATCGTAATTTCTGTCAACTATGACGATCTCCATGCATGTTCAGTAGCCTATATTTTTCATTTAGTCAAGCAGTGACATGTGGTTTAATGCATGGGGTAACATGGCGTGAGACAGACAGAAGATGAGCCTGTCTTTAGTAGCCTATCCCTGAATCCTGTCCCTCTCAAATCACTTTAAAATGGTGTGATTAGCAACTAGATTTTTTTTTTTAAATCCCGGAGAGACCCCCCCGGACCCCCGTATTATTGTGATTATAATAACCTATAGGTCCAAATCTAAATGTTTGGGTTCAGTTTATGAAGTGTTGCTACAGCATGAAACTGTGTGTTTGTTATTTATGGGGAATCAGGGGATTTTTTGTATCGGTGGGCTTTGTGTGTGTGTGTGGTACAACACACATACACCTTCACATAGCAACAAAGCTGACAGTGATAGGGGCAGGGCATCATGGAAGCTACATTTTTGTGTGTGTGTGTGTGTGTCTGTGTGATTAATATAGACTAGCACAGTCTGGCACAGAAGTCTCTCTCGGAGCTCTGGATTCTGATCAAATTTGTTAAGCACTGTGGGATCCGTAGGCCTTGGCAGCACATTTGCTTTTGTGTTCCCTTCAGATTGGAGTGGCTCTGCTTTATCTCTGTCCCTTGACATCATACGAGTTATCTGAGGAGTGGCTCTATCGACATTCACTCCTGCCGTTTAATCACATTCGCACAGAGTCATGCAATCATACACAACACAACCACACAAACACATGGTACAACACACATACACCTTCACATAGCAACAAAGCTGACAGTGATAGGGGGCAGGGCATCATGGAAGCTACATTTTGTGTGTGTGTGTGTGTGTGTGTCTGTGTGATTAATATAGACTAGCACAGTCTGGTGTGTGTGTGTGTGTGTCTGTGTGATTAATATAGACTAGCACAGTCTGGCACAGAAGTCTCTCTCGGAGCTCTGGATTCTGATCAAATTTGTTAAGCACTGTGGGATCCGTAGGCCTTGGCAGCACATTTGCTTTTGTGTTCCCTTCAGATTGGAGTGGCTCTGCTTTATCTCTGTCCCTTGACATCATACGAGTTATCTGAGGAGTGGCTCTATCGACATTCACTCCTGCCGTTTAATCACATTCGCACAGAGTCATGCAATCATACACAACACAACCACACAAACACATGGTACAACACACATACACCTTCACATAGCAACAAAGCTGACAGTGATAGGGGGCAGGGGCATCATGGAAGCTACATTTTTGTGTGTGTGTGTGTGGGTTGGCGGGGGGTTGGGAGTAATCATGACGCAATTATATTACATTTGTCCTATGCACAGACTTTGGAGGGATTACTTTAAAACTAAAGTCTGGATCCGGACATACCCACCCAGCTTGATGCCCTGTGTTTAACAGCACAGCCAGCCTGGCTCCAGACTGGGGTCCTAGTTTAGGCCCCGATAATGACTGTGTGACAACTGCCAGTGGACTGAGACACCCGTGGCTTTGATCATGCAGCCAGCACTTTCCAGCATACCTTCACCAACAAAGCCCATAATTTTTACTACACTGCAGCATGATTACCTGAGTCGTCCTAGGATTACCATGTCAGCATTCTTTACTACACTGTTTTGCTGACTTACAGGAAGGTAGGAGCCTCTACCAAGAAGATGCTGCGGGGTAAAATGCAGACACAGTGCGATCATAAGTGTCATGATCTATCTCATCCCAAAACAAGCTTCTTTCCCGTTAACCAAGGGCTTTTAAAGAACACAGAAGAGGGATGGCTTCAGTGGTCTCCTCATTTAGTTTCGGCCTTGTTTTTTTTTCTTCTTCTTCCAGTAAAAAAGGCATCATGGCAAAAGAGTCCCCTGCGAATAGAGCTCTAAATGATTCCCCATTAACTGGGTGAGCACATCTATCAGTGTTGATACAGCCCATCTTAATTATACGGCGGAGAAAGAAAAGACTGGGACACAATCGCTGTAATTGGCCGCCGCTCTGTAATTGATACCTTTCCCTTGCATTGTGACTGAAGCCATCCCGGCCTGAGAGAGGGGGACGCGAGCCTCTCTCTTTCATTAAGATATCAAATAGACAGCGCCATTACATGCTCAATTATAGGACGGTATTGGATTTTTCCTCCTTTTTTCTACCCCCGTTCATTTTTTTTTTTTTGTAATCGCTTTGTATTGAAATAGCAGCGATAAGTAAGAAAGAAGCTGAAATTGACTTGGCCTTTTAGTGCGACAAATTATAATGACGCCGCGGTTTGCTCCGGAGGAACAAATGGGCCGGAGCGACGACGCAGGAATGTGGGAACCCGGGCTGCGCCCTCTCCCTGCGCCTCACAAGGCTGATGTCACGCCACTCTAATTAGAGGCAAAGAAAGGGGAAACATAACAGAGTTGGCTGTTCTAAGGACTTTGTGTGTGTGTGTGTGTGTGTGTGTGTGTGTGTGTATGCGTGTGTGTGTATGCACTGTCTTTGTATGCAGGAGTAGTTTCCTGTCTAATTGCTATAAGATCTTGTGGAATAAGGCATGCTTCTAAGGACCACCATAGGGAATGACATGGACACAATTAGCACACAATCAGTGTGTGTAGCAATTAACATGAGAAAATATAGGATGTTGGCTGATCAAAACATGCTTTTGAGATATCATTTGCATAAGATTCCATTTTCTTCCCTTATCTGCCATCGTTGTTTGAGTAATAAGTGAGGGCGGAGCTTTGGATGTTGCAAACGGTATTTAGGTGAGGTGGCAGGAGAAATGTGAAGACGTCATATTTCAGGAGGTACAGTAGGTTGTGACACATCAGCGACCGTGCGATTAATGTGATGGCATAACTGAGCATCACATCTGAAGTTGAGCATCATGATCAAGCCAAAGAAAAGCCTATATATCACTACTTTACACGCACACACACACGCACACACACACACACACACACACACACACACACACACACACACACAAACATTATGTGCACACACCATCACAGAGACACACACTCAACACTGTGCTGATAGGTCGGGTTGGTTTTTAAAGGTCGGCTCGGCAGTGACGGAATGTAGAGAGACAAGGGGAAAGATCTATGCCATCATCCTCTCTTCGCTTCACCACCTCTGAGGGCACAAGCAGGCTGTGCTGGAAATGGTCTCTGAGTGACAGGGAGAGAGGGAGAGTTCAACCAAGAATATGGACCCCGGAAATGGAAAATGTCCGACATCACTTGTCACGGACCAGCCTGCATGACCACAACATAAAAAGACAGGTTGATGAAAAGATTAGCCTTAAAATGAATAAATGAGTGTATCTAATAGACAAACAAGAAAAATAGATAGCAATAATATGTAACGGTTTTAATATTGCCAGTGAATGAAAGGAAACGGGAGGAAAAAGGGAGACAAAAACAAAAATGAAAGTGTGTACAAACGAGTGCATGCATGAGTAAAGCAATGTGAGTTTGGATAGGAAAAGCATGGACAGATCCTTATACAGTGGGTACACTGAGGCAGGTGTGACCAATTAAGGAGTAATCTCTCCCTTGTACCAGGACCATCTGCACTGCCACTGTAGGCCTGGTGGGGGTGCACAGGGGGGGTCGCAACATGAATATGACATTCATGATACACACTCTTACACGCACACACACACACCACAGGCACAGACACACACACACACACACACACACACACACACACACACACACACACACACACACACACACACACACACACACACCAAGATAGTAATTGATACAGTTTTCTTCAGTTGGTACATTTCTTCCTCTTCCAGCTCATATGTCTGTCTCTCTGTCTTTTTCATCATTCTCTCCGTCTATTCGCGCAGTGTTTTTCTATTACCTCTTTAAAGTTCAGGAATGAGGAGGATGCCCTTTTTCACTTAAGCATTTGGTAAAGGCTATGCAGGGAGAATGATTTTCTCCCACTCGGAGAAGACGAATGGGCTGCAAAGAGATGTGCCTCCTTTATGATCTAGTGTCGTGACAGAGGCGCATTCCGGGCTCAGAAAACCTTGCGACCCAATAAATCTCCCCTGTCACAAGATGAGGGGAAATTCCGTAATCCCGAGATTTCTGTGGGGAGGTGGGAATCATCTTTCATCCCCGAGTCCACACCCCACCCCCTGCTAGTTTAAAAAAAAAATGGGGAAAATTAAAAACAGGCTTCAAAGGCAATACATCACAGAGGGTCTGACATGATGTTGGTGCCCCTTCTCTGTTCATGCATAGAAAACAACACTTTAAGAATGAGACCAACTGCAAATATATAGCCAGACTGGAAATACATGCCATAGTATACAGCTGTATTTACATATAAAGTGGTGTATAAAGTTGTGAGGAGTTGAAGGAGGTTGAGGATGTGTTTTTTTTTTTATCAGTGTTCTCAGATGCTCTGCATCAAACGTTT
Organism: Alosa alosa; assembly: GCF_017589495.1. Classification (NCBI taxonomy): domain Eukaryota; kingdom Metazoa; phylum Chordata; class Actinopteri; order Clupeiformes; family Clupeidae; genus Alosa; species Alosa alosa. Next base: position 23,862,263 of record NC_063204.1, read on the forward strand.
CTAAAATGTCTTGTGATAGTTGACCTGTCTATTTGATGAAAAAAGAATACGAGACACAAAAATGATACCAAGTGGTCTAAATATCTACACTATCAAGTCACATTCGAACATACAGTAGTGTATTTACTTTCTGTTTGTGTATGAACTAAACACAATACATCACTATGCATTTGAAATGCTATGCTGCTTGAGTGAGTATACAAAAACAAAAACATATGGTTGAGTTCACTGATTGATGATACTGCGATGCAATAAAACAAACAGAGGACATATTACTATGCACTGAACTATTGGACAGTGGGTTATTTCAGTCATCCAGTAAGGGTGCGGGACTTAAAAAAAAAAGTTAATTTCTCCAGTGCCACTGCCATCAGGTGACTGTGTAGCTGTAAGTCAGCCAGGCATAAAATAAGCCCAAACAGTGAGCCCCTCCTGCTCCCTCATTGTAATTCTAATCGATCGTTAATGCAGACCATAATTCCTCACAATGTAAGCCTCTTGGGAGCATATTTGTTTGGTCCAGATTAGAGTGAGGAGAGGGGGAGCCAGAGAGAGAGAGAGAGAGAGAAAGAGAGAGGGAGATGGTGAGAGGTTTGGATTCAGAAAGGGAGTGGAATAATGATTTTTCTTTTTTTCAAATGATGATTTAAAATCAGTGTACAAACATGTGGAAACTAGAAAAGAGCGTTCTGCATAACTGTGCATCAGAGGTCCAACAGTAAGGGTGATAATGAGTTTTTCTACAGCATGTAAACGACTCGCACACGTAAAGCATGAAAAGACGAGCTCTGAATGGCACAGGCCCGTGGGGATAGTGAAAGGGATTACAGTGTATTAATTTCACCATATTTCTGTCGCTCATTGTGCGCATCCCATATATCTCCATGGCTAGGATCCCCCCACCCACCCGACTCCAATCCCCACCCTGGCCCTAATGTACGTCAAATCCCCTGGGCATGAAATTCCCATTGTGTGTGTGTGTGTGTGTGTGTGTATGTCTGAGAGAGTATGTGATTTCTGACAACTGCTGGCATCAATTCTTCTGCAATTAGTAGACAAGTGTGTGTGTGTGTGTGTGTGTGTGTGTGTGTGTGTGTGCGTGCGTGTGTGTGTGTGTGTATTTGTGTGTAATGCATCCCTCATCTCTCATGGCAGATATGTGTGCCCATCCCAACAGAGCTAACACCTGGGGATTACGTTTAATCAGACTATTCAACAGCTTTTCATTCCCCCAAGGAGGATTCAACAGAACGCCTCAAATCTGACAGCCACGATTCATGACTTAATGATGTTTGGTAGATAAAGGGCCTGATTTACTGTCTTCCAAATTGTGGTACAATGTCTTATGCAAAACTATTCAGATTTATCAGGCCTCTTTTATGGACTCCAGCACTCTGGGTGTGATGCATGGCAGGACGTAGCTGACATTCCCGTTTCACTCTCAACAAGAACAGGCAGGCGACAGCTGCAGACCTTTGGCCCTTTATACACAGTGAAGAAATGTTCAAAAATCATGTTGGAGGACCGGAATATGTTGACCCTATGCCTTGTATGATACTCTGAAGTGAATTGGATCAGTAGTTTTTAAGTCGTCCGGACATACTCTCACTAGAGTAAGTAATATATTGTATTCAGGTGTTAATGACTGGCTCCACGCCGCCAGAATGAAAGAGCGTTTGCCTCCCCATTATCAGGTTTGTATATGATCCTAAGTCCCAGCCAAAATGCTGCCTCAATGTTAACGTCATGGCCAGATCAAGTGAGGGAAATTCAGTCTCATACTGAATGCCAGGCATCCGAATACTCTGTCTCTGCCAGATAACCACCACACTGACAGTCAGACACCAACTCATTACATGCGGCCCTATTCACTAATGTGATGGCTTGATTATACTATTCAGTGTCAGATATTGTTAGTTAGAAATTATTTGTGAGTCTGTAGTGCAAAGAGACAGAGATAAACAGCATCAATTAAAATCTAAATGAGATATTGAATACAAGTGTTATTTCAGATAAGACAGGCTGACATTACATCGTATTTAATAAACAATGTGCTTAGTTAGTATGTGAACCTATTCACAGTGTCCTGTCAAGCGGAAGACTGCAGTATGGTTGAATGCACTTAATTGTGTACTTTGTGGAGGTGTTGACTAAAGTAGTGTTACCTCTTCACACTTGGTAGTGGGAGATGGCCAAGCGATGGGAGGCACATTGAGTTGCTAATGGTGTACTATTGTAGGCACACAGTAACTGGAGTCAAATGTGAGTGGGGTTTTGTCTGTTATAAGAAAAACAAGATTTACTGGGCATTAACAGAGATGTATAATGCTGCCAATTTTTCTCTCTCTCTCTCTCTCTCTCCCTTGGATGTTGGTCTTGTTGGCAGATCTCACAAATGACCAGGCTTACGTTTTTCTTAATGTACCATACACTCACTGTTCACTGCACCATGCACTAATGTCCACCATTCACCCCATGTTCTTGCGTCAGTGAATGTTTTATATCATGTTAAAATTACTTAAGGACAGACTCCAGTCTCCACGGCCTTTTCAAAAGATACATTTCTGTTGACATCACACTTTGACACAGCCAAAATAGTATTGGTTGAGAGAAAGAAAATAAAAAAATCTGAAATGTTCGCCTTTCGTTTCGTTCTGGCTCTGGATAAGAACATCTGGTAAATGACAACATGTAAACGTTTACCCTCTTATTCTCAACATGAAAGCCTATGTTTTTGTTTTTTTTAAGTGGCTTTCATTTATGCGTCCCTCTCAATTAGCATATTAATGTTGCCAAATGCTAAATTCTGCTGCGGTCTTCAGTGAGTGGCAGCCATAGGGTGACCTTCTTCTGGCGGTGGGGGCATATCCCCTCAGTCTCATTTGTGCAGTAAAACAGGCCTGTCAGCACTTCTGCGATCTCTGAGGGGGTAGATCAGGTGACCTTGATTAGCCTGCGGCCTGCCTTTGCTTCGGCGGTCGCCCGGGGGGGGGGCGAGGAGGTTACCCGATGACCTCTGGAGAGGTTAAGGCTGAAATGGCAGAGGTCAGTGGAGGGGGTAGCTGTATCTCTCAGCAATTCCTCAAAGGTACTCGACCATTGCCTTCCGTTTGCTCGGGGACGGCATGGGAAGAATGTGTGTTCGGCTCAAAGAGAAATGTCTGGGACTATTATTGATGTGGCCATTAACTGTGAGGCAAACAGGGAAGATTTAGCGGAGGTGAGCAAAAAGAGAAAGAGGGAGCGAGTGGAAGACAAACAGAAAAAGGGAGGAAGAGAGATTACCTGAATTTTACTCGGCTCTTAAAGGTGCAGGCCACCAAAATGCAAAAAGGTTCTTGATATTTGCGTTCAACAGCCAATAAGATCATACTCATTTACATTCCTCCCATCCCCTTCAATGCTCCTGAAGAAACATGTTATTCCGAGATAATATGCGTGTTTCCCATTTATCACAATGACTTTTGTGAAAAGATGTGTATTATATTTCAATCTTGTGCCTTTACTGTAATAGCACTTCAGACCATGCTGCAGAAATCTATCAACACTTAAATATCTATCAAGTAAGCAACGCTGCACAGAAACACAGTATAGGGTAGTAGATACTCTATCCTGTCCAGTTCAAATGGTCCTATTCTCAGAAGGATACTTGAGTGAGTTTATGGATATTGCGATCTCTATAGAGCTTCCAAGTCACCCAGGCAAGTGTTGTTTCATCTCAGCAGTCCCATTTGGTGCCACAGGTGTTCCTGCAACAACAATATTCTTTCTTCTCATGTTCTTATAATCGAGATGTATAAGCCAAACTCCTCTGAGGGGCAGATATATTATTACCCAAAATGCAACCCATATACTGTGTATGGATCAATTTCCTGAATGACAAAGGTGTATTTGTTTAGAATCAGAGTACACTTTTAAGATTATTAACAGTCAGGCAGTAACAGTTTATTCATTTTCTAACCTTAGAATAAAAAAGGAAATTAAAAAGTAGCCTCTGAGATATGGTGGAAGACATCCTCATCAAGGTCGCCAGATTCTCCCATCTCCAGATTTTTATCTCTTTCGCTGGTTCTTATTCAGTGTACAGAGCCGCTTGCAGACACCAGGTAGTGAGAATGGGCCAGTTCACCTCAAATTCCATCATTCTGAACATAGGAGCTCCACAGGGCTGTGTCTCTCTACACTTATGACTGTGTGTCATCTCACAGCTCCATTTCCATCATAAAGTTTGCTGATGATACAGTAGTCCTGGCCCTAATCTACAACAACGATGAGTGCCTTCTTGGAAGAGGTGAAAAAGCCGATTGCCTGGTGTCAGGCAAACTGTCTCCAAATGTTAGCAAAACCAAGGAGCTAATTGTAGACTTCAGAAGGAGGCAGCAGCAGACTTACACCTCTCTTTTGATTGATGGAACACAGGTAGAGAGAGTTAGTGATTTTAAATATCTGGTAGTACACATCTCCGAGGACCTGACCTGGGGTACTCACATCCAAGCTCAGGTTAAAAGGGCCAGACAACGAATGTACCTTCTAAGACAACTCTGGAAATTCAGGTCAGAAAGTATACTGAACACAGTATCACTGTGTGGTATGCCAACAGCACTGAGAAAGACCGCAACGCCTTGCAGAGAGTGGTGCGCTCAGCCGAGCGCATCTCTAGGACTTCTCTCCCCTCCCTGCATGATATATACATCAGCCATTGCAAGAACAGAGCCACTAAAATGGTAAAGCACTCCACCCATCCCAGTAACTGTTCAGTTTGTTGAAGTCAGGCAAGCGCTTCTGCAGTTTAAAGGCCAAAACTGAGTGACTAAGGAAAAGCTATTTCCCTCAGGCCATTAGACTCCTCAACATGGACATGCCAACTCTTATGAATACCATGGACTCCATCCCATTTTAATAACATAATAATAATAATAATTATTATTATTATTCATGTCACTTTATTATTCTATTATTTTGAATTATTTATTATTAACTTCTGCTTTTAATCTTATCTGTTTACTTAGATTATTTCTACTTTACACAGTCATGAAGCTAACCAGACTTACATTTCACTGCTTGTTATATACTAATATAACTATGAATGTGATGAATAAATCTCTCTGAACTCTGAGTAGTACATGGCCACAACTGTACAAACTAAAGTGGTGCTTATAACTACATCAAACAAGAACTATAGAGCAATTCAAAGAAAAGCATCAAGTACCAACTGCACTGAACCATGCATGGCATTTGCTTTTATTCAGCCATTCTTTCAATCTCATACAATACCAAGATATGTGTAATATGCAGACAAAACATTGGAGAAGAATCCAGTTACTTGCCGAGAGTCATAGTGAAAAACTCAAGGACCCAGATCTTTGGTTTCTCTGTGGTTATGTAGTTATTCCCTGAATATATATTGGCTTTGGTTGGGTTCTGTTGTCTTATTATGTTTCAATTTAATTTGACTGTTACTGTAACTGGTCTGGCTCTGGTTTGAAGACACAGTCAGTAGATGTGTGCATCCCTCAATCAGGTTGGCAGCATGTGGTGCTGCAGAAGGTGACACTTTATTGACATATAGTGTTATGGTTTCATATGCAGTATGTTAAACATTCTCTGGCATGGAAAACATTAAGCACAAGTTAAGTTACCAGTTAGCAAAGAAGCTGTGCGCTTGGGTACATGTGCACAGAAATTCTTCTGAGGAAAAGCAGAGAGCTATTTATAATCTTTACCCATGTGGCACACAGGTTTGATGCAAGGCCCCTAATTAGTTTCTGCAAAAGTATTTTGGTAGGTCAGTGGGTGAACAATTAGAGCTTGGAGCACAGTAGTGTAAATAGACTCCAAGCATTAGTACTTGCCTCCAAAGTTAAATTATGGCAGAAATATTTTGCTTGAAAATACCTAGTGTATCATTTCAAACAAGCATACATTTCTAAAGATGTTAGGTTGGTCAACCATAAACAGCTTACTCTTGACAGTCTTCAACAAGCCATAATATCACACACAGATGTTCGGACACAGGGGGCTGTGCCAGACATCTGTTTGGTCCCCCACTTCATTTCTCTCTTCATGTCTGAGAGGGGAGGGATGACTCCCTGTAGGGATCCAATGGTAAGTAGAGGTCAACCAAGACGTCTTACCAGAAGCTTTTGGACCTCATAGAGGATATATGAGATAGTGTGCTTTCCTAGAAATAAGTGGCTCTCTACATGGAAATACACATTCAGGAGAATCTAAGGCTAGAGAAGTGCACATCTGTGCATATGGCACAGCTGGTTATGCAGAGATGCAGTGTTCAGGTTGAGTCTAATAAGAACAATTAAGCTTTAGCCCAATTTGAAAAAAATGTAGGCTACTGACTCTATGGGGCAAAATATGCATACAAATAAATTCAGGATGAATCCAACAAAATAAGAATGTAATCCGTCTTGGGACCATACTGGGTGTATGTCTAAGTGTTTTTAAATGTATGGGCAAATGACAGACTGTATATTAAGCATGAAGGCTTGACTCCACACTGATTTTCATCCTGCTGTGATTCAGTGTGATAGAAATTAGGCATACTTGATCAGTCACATTCAATAGTCAATTTTCCAACAGACAAAATGCTGAAATGTGTATATTGACAGATGGTGGGTTCTATTCTAACTGAAATCATATACTCATCATATGACATTTCAACATAGCTATCAACTCTAGACAAATCTGCGTGTACGAATCAGCTATGTATTTTTATACCAAGCCCCACTGAAACAGCCTTCTGTTTTTTATAAAATAAAAATAAAAAGTGCAAGAAATCTTATAATATCTTAGATATTCGTTAGTCAGGGTAATTGTCATTTTTGAGACCTAGTTTAGCCTTTGCACTCTCCTAGACAACAGATGGTGCGATGTTTGCTATTGAGGGTGTTGGAAACACTTTGAAGTGTAATTAAGACAGGCAGATTATTAGCGTCTGAAGAGGGCTGTTTCATAAAGGCAGCAACAACAGTTCACACCTGTGAGTCTCAATGTCAGTCCAGAGTCACAGCGAGAGGGGAGAGAAAGCCAGAAAACAATGAAACAGACAAAAACGAAAAGAAAAACATGTTCATATAGTAAAAGAATGGAAATGGAAAGGTAGTACTGTGTTAATGTTTTCCCTCCCTATACGTTGGTAATACAGGTGTAGGTGCAGCACCACTAGAGTGTATTGTCACTGAAAAGGTGATTATGATGCATTGTCATTGCAAGGATGGTAAAACAGTTGACAAAACTGTCAGGCATTTATAACCATGGCAAGTGTCAATTGTCTCCAGAAGAGCTTTTGTTACAGTTAATAAATAGGCCTACTTTATACATTTGTCTGCATCTACTTGATGCAAACGAATGTATTAAAGCATAATGAGATTCAACTTTCTCATTATGCTTTAATTCAGATTTACAATAAACATAGTTTGGAAAGGTGCTACATCATTTCAGATGCACTGCAAATGACTCATTATGCTTTAATTTAAATTAACATTAAATTTGTTTGATAAGGTACCATGTAATAAGTAATGCACCACAAATTATTATATGAAAAAATATGACATCATTACATTTCTGTGTTAGACTTTGGCCGATTAGATCATACATCAGTAGGCTGTAAAGGGCAACCTTTTATAGCACTATAGCACTTGCACAGACAAAAACACAAGGTATAGGCTAGCTGGAGAGGTTTGAAACATCAGGGAATGGAGCCTGACCTGGTCTATGTAAGGGGACACTAGGCTACACCCAGACATGTTAGCTGTGATTATAAGTTTTTTTTTTTTAAGCTACATATCATAGCAATTGTCTCTGTGGAAGAGTTCATCTAAACTGTTATTTTTACCTTACCTATCTGCCTTGTATGTTTTATTGTTACCTAACACATCAGGAATGTGGACCCTTTCTGAAGGGGAATTACTTCAACTCATCTCTGCAGGTGAAACATGTAACTTTGATTTCCCCTCTGTGCTGTTTCTTCATGAAAAGGTTGACAGTTCTGCCGCCTGTGTGAGCCTGGTGTCAACAGAGACGAACGGTTCATAGCAGTGCAATTGTGCCCCACACACTGGGCTTTTGTTCTTTGTTTTGCTGAAAAGAAAATGAAGTCCCCTTTTAGAGCTCACACTGAGCTTGGATTGAGTTGATGTACAGCGTGTCACATTTTTTTGAAGTTTTCCTTTTTTGTCATCCTCCTCCCTTTTGAACCGTATTGTGATCGAAGTAAAATGAGTGTCGTTTCCTTCCACACCCAAACATTTTGATTGAGGCCTTGTTTACTGAACCGTCTCAACCTTTCTTCTTTGACAGTCATAAACAAAATAGAAGTCACTCCTCTGCTCTGGGTCCCCAGTGGAGCTTTTTGAAAAAACGTTTCCGAGACCTCTGATATGGTGAGAGAGAGGAATACGTCAGTAGGTGGTGGGGTGAGCGCATTTCCACAGAGTCCATGCTTTCAATTGCGCTTTGATGGGAGAAAAGAGGGCGGCAGGGGTGCACTTGTGACATCCTCAGGTAATGACAATCTTGACCTTGTATCATTTACATCTTGTTCAGAAAAAGAGAAACCAATCTGGCAGGGAACAAAACAGCTTCTCCTCCACATTTCCCGTCTGCTGAACAAACCCGAAACCGAGACATTTACATTTTTCTTCCCCTAAAGCGAGCATTCTGACTGCCTCTCCAACCTCTCAAGAGACGCTCCCAAGGGTCACCGAGTCAAAATCCCCGCCTCGTCTCTGCTGCCGTAGATAAGGAATCAGCGGAGCTAGCAGAGCCATTCTCTGTTCTCTCTCTATCAGCTGACTGACACTTGTGCGGCACGCAAGGCTGGGCCTGTTGGGCGGCGCTCCCAGGGGACCAGTACGGTTCCCTCTGGCAGGCCGTATCGTTCCGGAGTGGGGACTGGGAATGCAAATGAACCCTTCAGGGAGGGAGTGAAATGGAAAAGGACGGGAGACTAGCCTCTGAAAGATCCACGCTAGACAGACGTGTGAGAGAAAGCGAGAGATTGTGAAAACAAAAAAAAGGGGCAGGAAAAAATATGCACGACTGAGGGTGCTAATTCCGGAATTTGACTTGTTGATTAATGATCTGCATTGAAAACAAATTTAATTATTCATTTGTGTGTCTACCTGAGAGTCTTGGCGTGTGTTTGTATGGGTGCATGTGTCTGTGTACTGGCTTCAATCTGTGGTGGTTTGTGTGGCTGAGTATATTGAGTAGTTGCTCGGATGAACGCGGGATGAACCTGGCTAATCAAGATGCACATGCCGCAGACTGAAGAAATGAGAACACAGCTGGTGTGTTTGTGTGCTTGTGATGAAGGATCGCAAGCTCACTGTGCTTTGCTTGCGTCTCTCTAACCTTTGCCCCACACACACACACACACACACAAACAGATACACACACACACACACATGAGAGAGAGAGAGAGAGAGAGAGAGAGAGAGAGAGAATGAGGGAACGCTTTCAGGAAATTGCAATTCCTCCTGGGAAAATCTTGCTGCTCATTTTGTCCCATGAATTTCAAATGCTCCAATTAGTTCACTTTGGGGTTGTTAGTCGCGTTCTGAGATTTAATTTAACCTAATTTGATTTGACTGGGTTATTGGAATGGTGCCCTGCGAGTGGCAGCATTTGGTTGTTCCAGAAACACACGATTGAGAGATGTGGTGTTTTGCATGGCAAACATTTGCATTTCAATTTAATCAGAGCCAAAGCTAATAAAGACAGCCAATAAAGCGAGAAATGTGTTCATATTTTTAATTATGAGTGTTGTAGACATGCATTTTTGTGTGCACAATGTGTGTGCAACTGAGTTACATGTGAGTGTGTTTGAGTGTGAATGTGTATGGCTGTGTTTTTTTTTTCACTTTGTGTAAAAGACTCTGTATCTCCCATTTGTCAGATGCCTGTCTATGTTTAGAAGGCAGTGTCTGATAAAAAGGAGAGTTCGGCATCTTCTCTCTGCCTTTGTGTTAGTGCTTCTTACAGCTTGGGTTTGATTGACTAGACAGGATGTACTGGCGGATTGATGCATAGATCCACTGATCTCACCAAGAACTTGTTTCCCTGCTTTCATTTCTCTCTGCTCCTCAAAGGGAAAAAAAAAACACTTCTTTTCCCTGGAGCGGTGTTTTGCGGTGATTCGCCAAGTCAGTGAGTACTCTCTCTCTCTCTCTCTCTCTCTCTTTCTCTCTCCCTCTGTCATTTCTGTCTTTTCCACAAACTTTCCTCTCTTCCTGTCTCTCCTCACCCCTCGCTCGCTTTCCTGTTCTCCTCTACTCTTTCATCTTTTCTCTTCATTCATCATTGCTTCTCTGTCCATCTCATTAACTCCAACTCTCTCCCCCACAGTCATTTCATTATTTCTGCTAGGCTGCTGGGGGTATGGCTCTGTGATCTGTGGAGGAGCTTTGCATTATGCCACATGACCAGTTACTGTCACCTGCCCAGTCCCAGCCCCAACCATCCGTCCATCGGTGAAAAAGAAAAGATTGGGGAATGACTCTGATACCCCCATTTTTGCCGCTGAAAAAAAAAGCCCCACACCTTGGCCCAGGATGCCAGAGAATCATTTCTCCTTTTTTCCATTTTCCTCTTCCCCTTCATCCTTATATGTGCACTCATCTTCATGCTAGAGGAGGCTTAAATTGGTTTTATTCAAAGTTTGAGAAGTTAAATTGAATTTGTTCCATGCCATTTGGGCCTGGGAAGGCTGTGTCGACCATGAGTGTAAGAAAGGAGAGAGAGGGAGAGTGAGAGAGAGAGAGAGAGAGGGAGGGAGGGAGGGAGAAGGGAGGGAGAGGGAAGGAGAGAGAGGTCTGATGAATGAGGAGGAACATTGCCTCATATTGATAAAACACAGAGAGTGAACGGGATGAAATGAGAGAAGCGCTGCTTTGGTAATTCGCCCTCCATTTGCTGCATTATCCAAACAATTTCCCTCTGGTGTATTTAAATGGTCTTTGTGCTGCAGGATGCCATGCCTGCAACCCAGCAGGCTGAGTCCTGTCCTGTTCTTAGATGGAAATAAGAAGGTCCTAAGCGTACACTCAGGCCTGGAGCCTCTCTATTTATTTACTCACCAATTTACTCAACATTTGCTCTATTTTAAACCCTTGCATTTCATTATATTTAACATTATGCAAAACATGTATCACTCTTTGTAATTGCCATAAAACTGTGCACCCAAGGCGTTCATTTTAACATTAAATAAGAAGACATGTTTCTAAGTTGCTTTTTAAAATCCAGTTCCTGTTCCCCATCAGCATATTGTATGATCTAGCAACTCTCCGTTGGCTTGCGAGCTGGAAAAATCAAGCTTCAATAAGGCCAATCACATCGTGTATAGAGTCGGTAGGCGGGCTTAACATAATGATTGATGGCAGAGTTGCAACGGTTCGGCGTTAATTCCCTGCTTCTTGAAAACAAAGAAGATGGATGTTGCTGTTGGCGAACAGCATAATACGAGTTAAGCTTTTTTTAAGTTGGCAAAAGTTTGGCAAACTAGCCAACTAGCTCCGCTGGTGGGAAAACGCATGAGACTCATGAGTTGTAGCGCTATCCTATTGCGTGCAGAGGCCCCTCGGACGGTGAGTCCCCAGACCCTACATTTTAATGTGGGGTCTGGCTCGACAGGCTACATATTGTATACAATATAAACGACCAAGGCTCATCTCACTATTTAGACCTAAAGGTCCAACACTAAGTGGGGGTTCTAATTGACGGCAAGCGTAACGCTCAGACCATAATAAGTTCTCGTTCCTAAGCAACACAAACGGTTTACCTAAACTGACAATTGAATACGCTCACGTTGCGCTTTGAAACTTGAACCAAGTTCAACGCTTAGCTTGTTCAACTCTAGTGTTATGCCAGCCCTGCCACCGTTCCGCTGCCAAACTATAGAGAACAATAGGAGACCTAATGTGATCCCTGCCTAAGAGTAGAAATCCAATTAACTTTTTTAATATTACATTGCTATGAGTTCTTCTTGCTGGTTACTTCACTTTTTCCAAACCTATGAAGTGTAACATGTTTTGGTAACTTTTTATTCCAGTGTTTGGCCATCTCATATTGTTCATTCCCTAATCTAATTGCAATTTTTGTTCCCCTATTTTTCTTAAGGGCTGTCTTGGTCAGGCCCAATTAGGCTAGGCCACATGGACAATTTAGCATGCGGATCCCCCCTGTTATGACACTTACAAAGCTTCTGAGTTTTATAATTTTCCTGTGTGCATATTGGGAATATATTTCCCATAATAAATATTGCAACAGTTGTAAGTTACTGATTGGCAGCCATGCTGTGGTAGGATTTACAATGGCAAAATGAATGCACCAGCATGCTGAAGAGCAAGCAGTTCTGGAACTTAAACATACTTTAAACATTTTAAACATATTTGCTAACATTTGATGCTGACAGAGTTTACAAATCTACACAAGTGTGGTTAATTTTGTTACAAGCTAAGCAAGCTATTTAGCTGACACCTGTTTCTTTTAAATTTATCAAATCTAATTTTAAGATCAGACCTCTCAAGTCTCACGCATTGAGCGTGAGACACACGCATTTCAATGACTTCACACGCTCACACGCCACACATGGCATTTCTCACTCCGAGAAATTATTAACTTGCCCGCACAAAAATTTCTAAGGGCTATATTTTACAAACGTGTCACACAACGTTGCTGTCTGTGCGCTCATTCAGCTCAGAGAGCTGCTGTTCAGTTACTAGGCCTAACCTATCGGCCAAATAGGATTTCTCAACCAATCAGGAAATAGCTTTGTTTTGATGTGGGTCCGCAACGTGGAGACTGCTGGTCCGCGGAGTTGTGGAGTGAAATTAGGCCCGCGGTGCTTCGTCTGAACAACTGCGCAGTTGATCAAGATACCGCGGACCGACAAAAAAAGAAAACAAACGTTTCTGCTATCGATGTCATTAAACATGGAGACATACAATAGTGGTGGTAGCCTATGAGCGTTCATTCAATGCAGGCATCTGCGCAAGAGAAACTGAAACTAATCGACAACGTTGGTATTAAAGCTCCGCTTTTTCTCCATTTCCTACCAATGTATGATGCTTGCATGAGGGAAACATCCCAAAACAATAGCACCCGTATAATTGTTGCTGTTTTGAGAAGTATTTCTTTTCTTATGCAAGCATCATGCAACCATGCAAAAGCAATGAAACTAATTATATCTTACATTAGTAAAGCAGTCCTCTGATGTGCATGTCACAAAACATTTAAGTGAAAGTGCATGTATAACAATAGGCATAATAATGATTGTGATAATGATAATGACAATTTGATTTGGAGGGAGTGGGGTAGATGAGCCCTATGACCCCAAAGTCTGCCATGCACATTTGTTTAAATTCATACCTACGTAATCACCAGACCAAAATTGTACCTTTTTTTTACTTTGAATCTTGAAAAAAAAATATTGACCTACCTACCGACCCATTTTTTAAAACATTTTTTGGCTGTTACTGCAAACAAGAATATTTTTAAGGATGGCCTCATGACTGTGAAAATGGCATTGAACCACAGTGCTTTAAATGGGAGCCCCCAGTAGATAGATAGATAGATACTTTATTGATCCCCAGGGGAAATTCAAGAATCAGTCAATCAGTCAATCAATTCAGTATCAGTCATCAAGGCATCAAAATCGATCAGGGGGGAGGGGGCGTGGCACCGTGCCAATGCCACGCCCCCTCCCCCCTGAGAAACAAAGTCTCACTCCTTGCAGACTTCAAAACTTGAGAGCCCTGTTTAAGATGGTTTGTTGCCACCCATTACATTCCTAATCACCTGTCATAGAATCTCTTTTCTTCACTCCTTTAGCAGACATCCTGACAATTCTGGCAATTCAAGTGAGGGACCTCCTTCCACACTCCTGGTCTGTGCATGTTTGTCTATAAACAACACTACTCCAGGCCCACAATATGAGTCTAATCCTTCAGTTGACTGAACAATTGCAATGTCACCATGCCCGACAGGATGAACTCATTCACCCGACACAAGGCACACAAAGACACACTACTGCACTAAATGGCTTATAGTTTACACTTTCAACTACAGTGACTCATTCAAGGGTCACATTGAAATGCTCATCAAGACTGCTTCTAAGCATTTTCACACATCATGATGACTTTGACCCCTGTAAAGTCAATGTTCCTCGGAGCTGTGCCATTTTCCCTCTGCTGCTAGTAACATGCCTCATTGTGTGAGTCGCTGATGGGAAAGGCCTCCTTTCAGAGGCTCATAAAGCTTGCCTGATTGGATTCCCCGAGAATTGATAAGCATCTTGCGAGGAATGAGAAACCAGAAAATATCGATTACAGTAATTGCATTGTCTGCTGAAGCTATCTCTATTATTAAACATTAAGGGAAGAGATGAGACGATGCGAGTGTGTGTGTGTGTGTGTGTGTGTGTGTATGTTTGCATGTGTATTCCCTTTCCTCTCTCTGAGTATATCAGCCACGCTCTGTCTGTCAGGTGTGGAAAGGAACAGCAGAAGATAATGAGATCCTTTGTTTTGCTTCTGTCCTTTTTCATCTTCCCTTTCATTTTGTTGTTGCTTATTGCCTGTCTGCTTTTTTATCTTTTACCTTGTCCATCATTCCTCCTTGTTTCACAGGCAAAGATATTGATTGACGTGATTCTCAGGTTCCTGAGAGAATGTCGGTAGAAATGCCTGCCTGTCTGTCAGTGGGTGGGAACTATCGTGGAGATTATGTCAAGTCTTGGCTTTGACCTTTCCATCACCTGAGCAAATTTTGGAACAGTTGTCTTATTGGTAGTCCTGTCAACCATTTGAGTTTCATACACAGTATGTGGTATGTATGTTACATGTCATTTAAAAATTGTGCAGTGTATGAAGCATGTTAATATGTAAGTTCACAAAGTATGCCATCAAAGACCGAACATGACAACATGGTAAATATGCTCATAGTCTTCGTTGCCTTCTTTTAAAGCATGGAGATCAAAGTGGGAGGTTTTGGCCTTCCTTCACATGTAAGAACAAACAGACAGCATTGTTCTTTTTGTTGTTTGTTTGTGCATGTGGGGAGGTCGGGACACACCACAGTAGGGGCCGCTGCTTGTGGCTCTGGAATGTTGGTGTGATGCCATCGTACAATCATCACCAGCAGACTGGAAGAGGGAACTCATTTCCACAGATGACTAAAGGCATTCCACAGTCCTTTCCCTGGAGCTGAAATAGTTGATCTGAAGACTAGAATAAAATAAAAAACAGATTTGTGTTCTCTGATCCTTCTCTGATCTGTCATGTAAATGTTGTCTGAAGAAATATTGTGGTTGTAAATTAACATTAGAATTGATACAACGATCATCTGCTCCTACCAGGGCTTATGTACAAGAATGAATGCTTATAGCATTCATAATTTTACAACTAACTCAGTACCTAATTGATGATTTTAAACTATGCCTTGTGGATGCCTTATTCAGTTGAAAAGAAGATGTGCCATTCAAACTTGCCACTTCTCCCCAAACCCAAAGATTTTAAGATGTGGTGTAGTTACAGAAGAAATGTCTCTTCAGCAGCCCCTGTAACCTCCCTCTCAAGGTAAACTCATCCAGCACCCTGAAGCCATCAGGCAGCACAGCAAGAGCAGGCAGCCAGCTGTACACACATAAACGGATGACGTTTGCAGCCGAAATATGGGACTGTGGATTGGAACTGGACTATTTTAAGAAGAGGTGTCTTTTGTAGCCCGTCATGTGCAATTTAGATTTCAAAGCAAGTTCATTTTGGCCATCGGCTCTTTTTCACCATCACTCTCCAAGAACAACCAAGAGACAATAAAGCAGAATGAAATGAAGAGGCCTGGAGTAACAGCAGATTGGAAGCACAACTCAATAGGCTGGAGGACAAAGCATTTGTTGTGTGTCCAGAATGCACTGCAAACATTGAGAATGTCTTTAGAGCACTTGCTTTTATTCAGGAAAGAGTGATTAGAGTGACGCATTAGCAGACCTTATCATGTCTTTGTCCCACACACAATTCCATTTGGACTTGACATGATTGCATGTTGTGAATTGTAGGTGTGTGTGTTTGTGTGTGTGTGTGTGTGTGTGTGTGTGTGTGAGAGAGACAGAGCGAGAGAGACAGAGTGTGTGTGAGAGAGTGTGCATGCTTGCACATAAGGTATGCAATTGATCTAGTAAGGGCACAAATGACATTGTGAGCCCACTCCTTAAATGATGATTGCTCTGTTTGCCCAGTTCTTTAAAGTCTCCCAAGCCCAGCCAGGCATTTCTAACTAAGAGTTTGAAAAATGCATTCATTTCTCCTCAGCTAAATCCTTCCACAGAACACCAACAATAATTTGGCAGAAAATGATGTGCTAAGACATATTTGAACTTACAATTCCATCACCGTTGGTGAGTCAAGGACATTGCTATTGCCATTTTTGTCCGATTTGTTTTTTTGTCATTTCCTTTTTTGTTCATTATTTCAAACGCAGGTTTATGGAAATGTGCCTGGTGACAAACCACCCTGGGAAGAGAGAACACAATGTTTCCTTCAAAACAAGTGGCAAGTGTAGGCAGCTGGTTCATTTTAGATGTGGTGAAATCTGCACTTGGCCAGAGTCTATGAGGCATTCTGCATCATTCTGAAGTCATTATGAGGACATTCCTGATGCATTATGATAAGGCTATTCATCTTTGCCACTAGACCTACAACTGCACGTCGTTGTCCAGGGGTCCTTTTTACTGCGCTGATGTATGTGAACACGTGACCTCAGTAAATGTCAGCTGCCCCGCCTCGCTACTAAAGGTCAAGGTTGTCGGTTTTTTCCCCCGTTTCCCTCCCACTCTTTACATGTCCTGTTCCGAGGCTGAGCTCACACATAATCTCCTGATTTGACAGTAATCAAAGTGAAAAAGCGGTCCTGCCAAACATCACTGGGCCTGAGGGTCAGAGATATGCGGGGAGCAGCCTCACTCAAGTGCGGTGGCGCTTTGACCCCTGTCTACTTAAAAATGTCATCCAATCTGACATGTGATGGCAGAACACACATCAGAAACATTTTCTTCGGGCACTGAGTTTTTTTACAGTGAGTGCACAGACCAAAGCCCAGTCGAAATCACATTGTTGGTACACAGATGGCTTATTTGTTTTTGAAAAAATAATCATCAGTCTGGGTTATTATGATTTTTTCGACTAATCTCAGGACACTGAAACACTGGCGGTGCATGTAGACCCACTAAGCAGGCAGATAAGAAATAGAAGCATTTGGTCCCTGGGCCGCCCAGTCGGTTGTTGCAGACTTGTCTTAGTGAAGTAGTGACCATGTAGAGGATCAGTGTGGCTTTAGAGAAATGTACACGTATACATAAGCAAACATGTTATGAGTTTCAAGAATCACTGAGCAACAACGGCAGAGCATGTAATACTGTACTTGCGGAGAGATAGCTTTAGAGACGTGATTTATTATGTTTGGATAGTAGACCTACATATAGCACCATGCGACAGTCATATTATATACTGCTATAGTGAAATGAAAAGGAGAAAAGGCAGAAACTGAAGAGGATCTGTCCAGAAAAATAGAAAAATATGTATTTGAATTCTGTGTTCAGATGCCCTTACATGTGGCTGCCAACTTGAAAACTCCTTCAGAGAATCAGGTTGTTTTGACTGAAAGTGATATCCTATTTCTCGGCAGGAAACAATTGTGAATCTGAGGGCTTCTGTTTCTCTATTACTGGAAAAAAGGCCCACAACTCTGACCTCTTACACAAGGCCGAGTCTATTTCTCGAAAAACACCAATGTGCTATCAACAACACCGTGAGAGCGTCGATCTATCCATTTCTCAAACTATCATTTCACTATGACCGCCACAAAGCTGTCCAGTTGTGCGCTTCAGTTCCTCTCCCTGTGTCCGCAGCCCGCAGTCAAACACTGGGAGTCACACAAAGTGGGCCTGCGGATATCTGCGGCATCTGAAATGTCCAGCATCGTTAAAGCCATGGGGGGGGTTTGCTGCCGAGGGAGCGCTTTGGTGACAGAGGGTCGACGGAAAAACACAGTGCCACCGGCCACTGAGTTCACCGCATCCTCTCTATCTGCCACTCACATGGCGACTGCCGCGCACATTAACATAAATTCGCATATCACACATGCACATGCACGCGAGCAAACACGGAGAAATTACACATCAAAGAGCACCCAACCAGAGCATGCAGAATGGCCACCCCTGAATGGCCATGGCCATGGCCATCTCTCTCTCTCTCTCTCTGTCTCTCGTGCTCTCTTGTCAAAGCCACATACATAAATTAAATAAAATATTTCCCTCTCTCTTTTTTACAAAACACACACACACACACTCACACACATATACACACACACTTTCAGTGGCAGTTGAGGCATACCAGGTAGGTAGGCGAGAGATTGATGGGAGCGGAGTTTCCTCTGGGCTGAAGCTGTCAAGCTGGACAGCCTTGTGCTGGATCAGCCTGGCCGTTGGTTACATGACTTGTGACAGGAGATGTGTCATTTCAGCCGCAGGAGTGCTCGGCCACCAGGAGGACACACTTGGCGTGGGCGTGTGGTGGCTGTGCAGAAGAACAATGCATGCATTAATGCGGCAAATGCACACACACACACACTGGACAGCCTTGTGCTGGATCAGCCTGGCCGTTGGTTACATGACTTGTGACAGGAGATGTGTCATTTCAGCCGCAGGAGTGCTCGGCCACCAGGAGGACACACGCAGCGTGGCGTGTGGTGGCTGTGCAGAGAACACGCATGCATGCATTAATGCGCTTAAATGCACACACACACACACTCACACACATATACACACACACTTTCAGTGGCGGTTGAGGCATACCAGGTAGGCCAGGCGAGAGATTGATGGAGACAGGTTTCCTCTGGGCTGAAGCTGTCAAGCTGGACGGCCTTGTTCCGTTGGTTATGACTTGTGACAGGAGATGTGTCATTTCAGCGCGGAGTGCTCGTTGGTTACATGACCAGGAGATGTGTCATTTCAGCCCGGCCACCAGGGAGGACACTTGGCGTGGCGTGTGTGGTGGCTGTGCAGAAGAACGTAATGCATGCATTAATGCGCTTAAATGCACACACACACACACACACGCACGCACACCCACATACGTATGCACATACTCACTCTCTCTCTTTCTCTCTCGTTTCCTTTAGTTGAATATGCTGTTTCAGATAGAGACTTCATCCATTCTAGAGTTGTAATGTAGCAAGCTGTGACCGTAGTACTGTGCCTTTGTTAAATGCACTGAGTATTAGCACACGCGTGACCTTCATTGGGAATCTAGTGCTGAAACGTGTTGGGGGCGAGGGTTTTACATTCTGTTCTTACAAGCTTTCTTTTTGCTGTGATTTCCATAGATAGTAGGTACCTGTGGCTTATATCATTACTTCCATGAACCATCAGAGACAGACTGCACATATTATTAAAGGATATTGCAATAGTGCACATTGACAAAGTATTTTAGTTTATTTATTTGTTTGTTTGATTGATTGAACAGTGTCATTGGAGTACTAAATGTACTAACCACTTACCTATCTGCTTCCATTAGCTTCTGAGAGTTTGCAAGGAAATTTAGAGTTTGTAGACCTGACCGCCATAATCAAGATTGCTGTTAACTATCAAGCTGACATTTGTATGTAATTACAGAACAAAGATTATAACTAGATGTACCGCAGAGCGGTACAAAATATGACCGCCGCCCAGTCCAGCACATTTTTTCCACAAAAATAAATCACACTGAAAGGCCTATATGATTCTAACTGTCTCACTAAATTGCATTATCCACACTCAATTCTCACTGGTATCTGCTAGACAACAAGTACCAAAACATGATTAGTTCATAGATTTCACATGTAAAATTCATTTTATACAACCCCACCCCCATCTTGTCTGTTCATAATTCTGAGAAAATTCTTGAATTGTGTGCATGTGTGCGTGCACACGTTTATGTTTATGTGTGTGTGTGTGTGTGTGTGTGTGTGCTTGTGTGTTTGTCTGCGTATGTGTGTTTGTGCATGTGCATGCGTACATATGTCTACTGTGTGAGTATGTGTCATACGTATGATTACTGTGAATGTATGTGTGTGCGTGTGTATCTGTGTGCACATGGAACGGGTTAACATGACCCCTGGAGGCAAACATACAGAAAAAATTGGTCATCCTAGGCCCTACGGTTCTCAAGATATTCACAGAAAACTGTGTCTGCCCTACCCTCCTTTCGGGGGGTCCAGTCCAGCGGGGGGGCTACAGATCAAAACGAAAAATGATGGTTCCATGCTATCCATGTGGGGTTACATGCCCACCAAGTTTCGTGTACCCCGGTCTTTCAGTGTCCCAGGAATCCTTGTTGGTGTATGGTCACTAAATGTACACATAAATCATTTTATTTTAAGGCCCCCCATGAACGAAAGTTCACAAAACTTGGCATGCATTCGGAAGGTGTCATAATGATCCTACACTTTCAATTTCGTGCAGTTTTGACCATGTCAGCCAGAGATATTGTGATGAAAACACCTAATTTTTTTGCTTTTTAATTTTTTTAACTAGGTAAAGCTATACATGAAATAAGTGGTAATGGGATGGGTTGACATGCCCCCTTAAGACCAACATACAAAAAAAAAGGTGGACCTCCTAGGCCCTGCGGTTCTCGAGATATTCACAGAAAACTGCCTCTGGCCACCTACAGGCCAGTTGGTGTATAGCAGCGTTTCTCAAACTGTGGGTCGCGGAGACATGCCAGGTGGGGCGCGAAGTGACATGAAAAAGAGTTTTTTTATTTATTTTTTTATTATATTTACCCGAATCGCAATAGACGCACTGTGTTATTCATAGGGAAGAGCTCGTGTCAAGGCAGCTTAGTTAGTCCCGACCTACATGAGATTTTGAACGTTGTTGTGAGAGTGGTGAATTTCACCAAAACCCGGCCCTTAAAAGCGTGTTTATTCTCCGCACTTTGCGAAGAGATGGTAGCTGACCAAAAGGCTGTACTGTTTCACAGCGAGGCAAGGTGGCTTTCCCGAGGTAAAGAGTCGCCTCTTCTTAGAGGAAGAGCGCATGTTTGAATCTGCAAGCACGTTCACTAATGAACATTTCTTGACAAAGCTGGCCTATCTTAGCGATATATTTGATATATCTTAGCGATGAGTTAAATGTCCAGTTACAAGGCAAAGACAAGCACCTACCTCACCTAGCAAATAAGATTACTGCATTCACTAAAAAAACTTGAGGTATGGGACAGCTAGGCGCCTCAATCGCAACAGTATGCCTTTGAGATTTCTGAGCGAAATCGCTGAAATGTCTGATTCGGGAGCCACTCTTGTGATCCCATGTATTAAACAGTAGGCCTACATCACATCCCTGCAAAGTTTATTTCAAAAATATTTCCCAACCAGCAGTGCTCAGTATGACTGGATTATGGATCCATTTAATGCAGCATGTTTTCACTGAATATATTGTACAATTCTGTAAAATGGCCTATGCTTCCTAATATGTTGCTGGAAAACAGAAATATGTGTGTTATTATGTATTTATTTATTATTATATCTGCAGCACCAGCTGATTTTAACTCTGTTGAAGAGGATATATTTAGAACTTGTCATTATTTCAATAAATTTGACAATTTAAAGCTTGACCTACCACTTTCTTAGAGCGATGAGGGACAGGTGGGGCTTGAGAATGCCCCCTTGATCAAAGTGGGGAATGAAAGAAAAAGTTTGAGAACCACTGATCTAGTTTGTTAACTACCACAGTCACGAGTTGGGTCGCGATAGTCTGTCGGCGGGTCAGTTAAAATTAATTAAATATATATTTTCTACAAATAGGCCTACTTAAAATATCACGAGAAGGCTAGCATCAATACAGTAAAGCATCAATACAGTAAAGTCAACAGTAAAGAAGCTGAAGACGTGAGTTAAAATAATAAAGACACCCCTTCAGGAAAAGTGATGCTATGGGAAATATTGGGAAAAGTTCTTAAAGGGGTGTTTCAGGATTTTGGACATAGGACCTCATTTCCAAGTAAGCAAGTGTGATATTTATCAGTGGAGACCGTTTTCAACATGTTTCATCCAGTCCTTCTAATTGCAGAGTTCGCAGGTGCTAGGCTAGCGCAAGTCAGCTGTATGTGTTAGCCTGCCACTAAAAACAGTCAAAATCCTGAACCACCCCTTTAAAGATGACAGTAGTACAAGTTATGGTCAATGTAGGCCTACTTCTTGCGAAGCCATTTAAAAGTATGACAGCCGAAACAGGCAGCCTGCAGGCAGGGCCGTTTCAAGGAATATGAGGGCCCCAAGCAAAATGGACATAGAGGACCCCCCCCACCCGCATAAAGCCTACAGGAACCACCGCATAGCCATACAGTTTAAGTTCACCCACAGTTTATATAAATACAAAATTTACGTTAATAAACATATTACAGTATGTAACCATATTCCGTCCGTTCGAAAAAAAAAGTTGCGCTAACTGTTCTAGTTTGTTACAAGCAGCATGGGCCATCAGGCAGGTAGTTAACATAAACATTTTTTGCTAGGCTAGCCTTCCTGCTGCGACATTACACCATTTGTACAAGACAAGTAGAGCTATTTTATCCAGTGTAATTTATCACTTACCACTATCTTGTTTTTCTTGTCATCCTCTTCCTTTCTCTTCTGGCTTCGGACCCATAACTCCAGCTTCATTATGACTGCGAGGTTTTATATTTTGGCGGCAGCAGCAGAGACCACAAACCTGGCTGGCTGGCTGCTGTCAGCGACTACAGAAAGAGGGGCCCCTTGAGGGGGATCGGTACCCCGGTAACAGTGTCGTTGCACTTTACTGCATTGACTATCAAAGGGGCTCTCACAGTTTGTCGTTGCATTTTATTTTTAACCAGTCGTTGTCTTGGGGCCCCTGGCCAGCTCGGGGCCCCAAGCAATTGCTTGGTTTGCTTGCCTTCTAGCGACGGGCCTGCCTGCAGGAATAAATGTTATGGCACAGACTACACAGCCATATCTACCGGTATGTATAGGTTCGCGCATGCATAAAAGTTACCTTAGTTCGTTGTGTTTGTGACTTTAAACAGTGGATGTGCTTTAGTAAAGCTTTGTGCTTCATTCAGCATTTTAAACCAGTTTTTACGCTAACGTTTTGACCAGCAATGTATCTCTCTTGCCTACCTTGCCTCACCATTTCTGTTTTCGAAAGAAAGATGTATGTCCATGGCCAAATCTTATCCTAGTGTTCTAATCCTTGGTGGTTGCGTGCGTGCTTGCGCTCTACCAGGCTATAACCAAAAGCACACATTTTCTAAATAAGCGGGTCGGGTATAATTTTGTCCTAATTAATATTCGCAGTCCGAGTTGCGGTCGATTAAAATTGATTAAAATATCGGGCGACCGCAGGCCGCTTGTGACCAAACCCGCGCAACACTGGTGTGTAGCCTACCCGTGTGTGTGTATGTGTGCTTATGACATTTGCTGGCCGTTTTAACCTTGTAAAAGTCATTTTTCGACCAGTTTTATTTGATTCACGTAGGGGGGAGGGCCTAGGAATTTTTTTTTTGAGCCAGGGGAGGCCCTGGAAAAAAAAAAAATTTGACCAGGGGGGAGGGCCAAGCAGAACATTTTTAACCCGATAGTCTGGCGTCCGTTGGCGCTAAATATCGTACAGTTCCTTAGTGGAAAAAAACGGCAGAAACAGACACATTTCATCGTCTTTCCACCCTTGACATAGATAGATAGATAGATAGATAGATAGATAGATACTTTATTGATCCCTAGGGGAAATCCACACACATGCACAAGTGTGTAGGTCCATACAGTACACGCTTATATAAACAAGCTCACATTTTACTCAGACTCAGTCAGATATCTTCATGAGACATCAACAAGATTTTGTTATTCAGCAAACCTTACTGCCGTACTGTTGCTATCACTCACCAGACTTGTGTAACAGCTAATGATTACCTTGGCTTCTATCCTGGCCAGGTTCACTCTTTCCTTTGAGATGGAGATTGTCGTACATGAAAAATAATGCCCCAGTCATCCTTCACTTCCTCTCTCTACCTCCTCCCCTATCTGTGGGATTGCATTTGCTCTGCCTGATGGACAGCCTCTGGTTGGTCTCCCCTGTGGGAAACATGGTTCTTTTCAAAGTAGTGCTGTCTATTTATGTTGTGGCCTGTGCCCTGCGTTGTCTCTTTTTCTTCCTTTCCTCTTTGTCAGATTTGCTTGCTGTGTTTCATGGTGCCTCTGTCTCTGCTGTCATTGGTATAGACAGTGCCTTTGGTACATCAGCATACTATGGCCCAAATCTCCCGTCAAACGTATTTTTGACCCACTGTTGCTCTGTCCACCACCCGCCCATCTTAAACGTCACCGCAGCTGTCCCTCCGTGATCTCTTCCTTACCGCCAACCCCCGTCAAAGAAGTAAGTTCTGCTCTGTGAACTTCTCAACTTTTGAGAAAAAAAGAAGAAAAAAAATACTTGACCGGAGCGCTGTCTCTCTTGGGTCGCACCATTCTCAGGTCGCGTTACCACACACTGCATAATTTATCAGCCCACTGGATGTGATTTTTTCTTTTTCTTCAAAAGGGAACCCCCCACATCTCTTGGCTTCACACACAGAACCAAGACGTACACATCACCTCCACACTGAGAATGTGCTCTGGGATGCAGAAGGCAGACATGATCCTCTCAGCATTGGGAAGGAGCTGGGAAAGGAATCACCCATTCCTATGCAGTCAGTTCCTGTTCTTTCCAGCACATAGGGTTATTACAAGTAGGACCTTTAGACAAAGTCCTTTTAGTCAAGTCCCTCCACTTTCGGGACCATATTACCAGCAGCTTTTTTGGGCCTTATCGGGCATCTATTTCAGCAGAAATCGCTTGGCGTGCATGAGCTTCCGCGACACCAACCTTGCTCCAGGGGCGAGATCACAACACGATTGGCACAATGTCTTCACCACACACCACATAATTGGCTCAATGTATTCACAACACAGCACATGATTGGCTCAGTGTATTCACATGTCAACGTTTTGCCGCAAAAGGGGTGGGATATGTGTAGACAACTGCCATATTGGCGTTACAAACTAACCCCATGCATTTATATGGAAGATTTTTTGAGTGCTGTCTCCTCATTAGAAAGTCTCTGCTTTAGATGTGTAGCATCTCCTCTATTCAACAGAGAGAAGCAGAAAGGGCGATCCTCTTAGGAGGTCATGTTTTCGCCCCTGTCCATTTGTTTGTTGGTTGGTTTGCAGGATTGTACCATTACATTTTGGACAATATCCAACTCATAGGGTGCAAAGTACAAAGTGACATAGCAAGATACACCAGAAGTTTCTCTTTCACCAATATTGTGAAATAGGCCAATAAAGGGGACTGTCGAGCCTTGGTGGATGTAAGCACTCCACTTCACTAAACTACCTCTGTGTTTTTTTCCTTGGGCCACTGTTGGTTGTCACATCAAATTGCTCATCGGTTAATTAACCAGGTTTATTCTCCATGTCTGCCGCACCCACGACTCAAAGTTATGACACTGTCACTTTTTTTTCAAGGACATCTCAGGCTCCCTCCAAAGCTGGCATGACAGGGTCGTGACCCCACCTTAGTTTTATCCAGGCACTAATTAGGCCACCTTCCCCAGGGTCCTTGCACAGAAAAAGTGTTGCGAAATCAAATCTACTGCAGCAGTCAGCTGCACACCGACCTTGTCTCGTGACAAGTCAAAGGCATTTTACTTTTACTACAAGCGAGTCAAAATAAAACAGTTGGGAGAATGTTATATTGCTCATGGTGGTATTTAATCTTCAATATATTTACATGTACTGTCACTTCAGATGTGTTGATGTACACCTGTGCTAAACAGTTTGGCCCTCATCGCTTGCACATTTTTACATGTAGTAGCACCCAGACGCAGAGTGAGAGGGTTGTTATGGTGAAGCAGGCCCTTCTCATTCATATTCATGAATGCAAATTTACATGGAATGGGAAGAAGGAAAAAATCAAGGATTTGAAGTCTCGAGTAACATACAAGACAGAACACTGTGCATCATGCATACAAACTAGAATGCAAGCAAACAAATGCAGACACAGCAAAAGTGCAGCCATGGACTGAGCTAAACTCTCGGCAGGGTAAGCAAGCATCCTGTGAAAGGCCCGCCCACTTCCATATTTCTCCATTTCCCTCGGAACATAAGTGTTAAATATAGCTCATGGGTGTATTAGGAGTGTACATTAGATCTCGTCTTCTGACGCTTTGTGCTATGGATATTTTGATTGACCTTTGGCATGCTGGCTGTCCTCCCCCTGCCGCAAGCGTTCGCTCTCTTTTTCTTTCTAGCTCTCTCTCTGTCCTTCTCTTTCTTGCTCTCTCCTTCTCTCGCTATCTATCCCACTAAAGAGCCAGGGAAGGTGGGTGGACTGGATGAGAGACACACTGTCGTTCTCTCCCTCGCCCCGCCGACGTGCATTAGAGCGGCCAGTTCGCTGGGGTCGCCTCGCAGCGGAGCGCAAAAGCCGACTCCCCTTCTCTCCTTCCTACACAGTGACTCATGAGTTTTCAGGGGCCGAGTGCGAGGGCTTCATTTCCCACTCAGACAAAAAACTTCTGCCTTTATTATTTTTTTCTTTCTCCCTCGTTTGCCTTGCCTTTCCCCTGGTGCTTTTCCTATAAATACAGTGTAATGCTTTGAAACCCCGGCGAGCACTGCGGCGAGAACATTGTGGAGGTGTCTGGGCAGGTCCTTTCCTGGGGCGGTATGAGGAAGAAGAAGAAGAAGAAGAAGAAGAAGAAGAAGAAGAGGAAAAAAGAACAGAAAAGAAGAAAGGGAAAGTTACTTGGCTCTTTCTTTCCTCTTTCCCCCCTTTGTCTCTCTCACTCTCTTTCTCTCCCTCTCTCAACCCTCTTTGAATAGAGGTTTCGTAGTTATTGCTATTCTGGTCGCCGCTGAGTGGCTGCTGAAATGGGGCTATTTTTCTCCAGAGCTGAAAAGAACGCGGGGTCCCTGACCCCGGACGAGTGTTTGGCTGCCGGTTACTCTCCGGGTTGTTCCGAATTTGAGTTGGCAGTGCCGGGGGTAATAAGCTGGCGCGGCTTGCGAACGAGCGAGCGCATGCCATCCGCTCTCCTCCCTCAATTCCTGCCCGAGATTGAGCGTTATCTTGACAAATGCAGTGGAAAAAGAGGCACCCCCCTTGCCCCCATCTCCCTGCCTGTCATTGTTTGGAAAGGCTGCTAGTATTATGTTGTTTACAATAATATTGCTGTAAAATCCTGGGCTTGAATCCCATGTCACTGCATGAAACCACAAAATGGAAGAGGCAGTTTCCCCCAAAATTAATGATAATTTTATTTGGAGATGCTGGAGATCTGATTCACACAGCTTCTCTTCTCCGTTTCTGATTCATTTTTGTCCTTGAGAAGTTAGCACAGCATGCATATCATAAGATGAAAAATTGGAGTTGGACTGGAAATTGCAGACTGATGATAGACTGGCACATGTTTTCTGAAGACGTCAATAGTCCCTGTTTGCAGTGAATACAGGAATGATTTCAATCATCAATATTAAAAGTAGGGCTATCAATCGATTTAATCACATACTCTGTGATTAATTAATCTAAATTAATCACATATATAATTTTTGCTGTGAAAGTATTTGAAATATTTAAATTTAAATGAATCATTGAATAATCGGCATTAGTGACATTAAAGTTCAAAAACTCTTTTGTTATTATTTTCACTGTTCAAATAATTGCCATAATAATCTATGATATGACCTAATATGCTGAGGAAATAAATTCAAAAGTGCTTCGGGAAGAAGATTTTTTTTTTCACATACAAGGCATTTCATTGCAGAGGACTTTATTTTTAACACTTTATTTTTTATCAACACTATCAGGCTGTTTTTTAAAAGTAAATGTTCCAATCAATGATTCAGGCAGCATGTTTTCTTCTCTCTCTTTCTTCATTTTACAGTCTAATTTGTACTGACTAGAATGGCTCGGGGTCAAAGGTCATACGGAATCGATAAATCTGCACTAATTTTTTTAATCAGTTATTTTTTCTCAAATTAATTAATCGAAATGAATCAGTTATTTTGACAGCCCTAATTAAAAGTGAATGTGTGTGTGTGATTGTGTATGTGATTGTGTATGTGTGTGTGATTGTGTGTGTTTGTGTGTGTGTGTTTGTGTCTGTGTGTGCATTTAAGTGAAGCTACTATGTCTGCATATCTGCAAGGTGTGTTGTCATTACCTTTGTGTCTGTCTTGTCATTACCTAGTGTGTATTCGCACGTCTGTGCAAATGTATGAGGCGCCCCCTAAGCCATATCAAGTAGAGGTCAGGAGTATATATATCTGGTGTAGGGGGCGCCTCATAGAAATGCTCTGTGTTTGTTTGTTAGAGGGTGTTCACTTGATTGATTCAGTATGCTAATTTCTATGCTGTCTGCATGCATTCTGTGTGTGATTGCCTGGGTCTTTGTGTTTTTGCTTGCTTTCCTATTCCCATGTGTGTTCATGTGTTACACTCCATATGAGTGTGTGTGTGTCTCTCTCTCTCTTTCTCTCTCTGTGTGTGTGTGTGTTGTAGATGGAGGTGTGTGTGTGTGTGTGTGTGTGTGTGTGTGTGTGTGTGTGTGGTAGATGGAGGTGTGAGTGTGGTGAGCAAGAGATGTGTCAGGTAGGTGTTAATTACCATCTCAACAGCTTGAAGCGCTTTGCTGCAGAGAGGAGACGCGATTCTGTTTGTCTTGTGGTGAATGCTCGATCAGTGGGTAATTAACGTGGTGAATCATACTCGTTTTAATCCTATTGTGTTAATTAAGGGCAGGGAGGGGGCTTCAGACGAGTGTGAGAACAGGCGTCTCTCTCGTTCTCTCTCCCTCACTTTTTTCAGCCTTTCTCTGCACATGTCATGACTTCACTCTTTCGTTATTGCATCCATCTCTCAATTTTGTCTTCCCTGGCATATTCTCTCCAATACTCTCCTCTTCCCTTTCTCTTCCCTCTCTGTCCTTCTCTCACTGTTTTCTATCGCTGATTCCTTTCTATCCCTCACTGTCTGCCCGTTTGATTTAGGAATTACCATGTATTCCAATCTCGGCCATTCTCAGTGGCGTGTTTTCTCTCTGATGTGGTTTCCTTCAGCGTAGCTTTGTTTGCATGCGGAACAGAATCTCTCCTCTTTATCACTGCAGTTACTCTGCCAGACTTTATGACAGCCTTATTTGCACGATCCCACTCCAGCACATGATGGAACCCTGTGGCAATATTTTTTCTTCTTGGGGGTTTGCATCATGTCAGGAAAACGCACAAATCTGGTTTCTTTTATGTTGAATAGCCAATCCACAGAGTGACCAGAATGACCACCCAATTGTTCATCCTCCCTCCCTCCCTCTCTCTCTCTTTCTTTTCTCTCTCTCTCTCTCTCTCTCTCTCTCTCTCCTCTATGGTTTCCTCCCTGGCTGCCAGAGCAGTATTTTTGTCCCTCTGGGCTTAGAGTTCTTTATGCAATGCATTCTGAATTAATTAACATACCAACAGGTGGACGACATTTTCAGTGCGGTGAGTGATTGGCATGCAATTCACATCACATTCTCTATCTAAAGAGAACATAGTTTAGCTTAGTTGAACTGAGGTCTGATACATACTCCACATAAGAAATAAATAATCTATCACAACATGTATTTGTTATTGCAAAAGAGTACATCATAGATAACATTACCAATGCCCACAATTAAATAATAAAAAATGTATATTTTAATGAAAGATTGAGTACCATATGCCATACTCAAAAATACATTTGTATATTTTTAATTAATGTTTATAATTAAGCCCTTTTTAATTGAGGTTTGCAGGGGCTTCATTTCTCTTGCATCAACCTGCTTCTACATCAGTGATGGAGATTTGTACTTTTGTTTCGCTGACATTTCCCATTTAATCAGATCAGAAAATATTCTATTAATTTCAGGACTTCATAAGTCATATAGTAGAGCAATGAGGTGGGATACAGAAAAAAAGACCGTTTTCAGTGGGTAGATCTATGTGTATGGGAGAGAGAACTGATGAAAACATGGAGACAGAGAGACATGAGAAATGTGAGCTTCCATATGAGAGAGAGAGAGAGAGATTTTAGAGTCAGAGAAAACCAGAGATGTATGCTGCCTGAGGACACCCATGTGGCAGACGTCTGTCTGGCGTTTTCCAAATATAGCCCCCTGTGAGGGTACTCTCACCTCTGCCTCCCTGCAAACAGGCCTGGACCCCAGCCCAGAGGCACAGATGTGCACAGAGGGAGAGAGAAAGGTGGAGAGTGAGCCAGGAAGTTAGACCGGAGGAGAGCGTGAGAGAAAGGCTACCACGTATAACAAGATGCCTACCGTTTCCCCCTTACACTGGCAATGTGGGATTCCACATTCTGTTTTACTCCCCCTCTCCCATTTCTCCCAGCAGCTCCTCCTCATCTTGCTATCTGTAAGCGCTTTCAGATATAACCTAAGGAGTATATGCGGAGGTTTGTCAAACGGAGGTCCTACCCTTCGGATGATTCAGATATGATGCTAACCTGCGGCCCTTATACTGACCTTATAACGGACTATGTATGTGTGAGCGACATACCGCACATTACAGAATCTCCGTAGGTGGTTGAAAGTGAGGGTGGGGGCTTGTAGAGTTCACAAGATGCGAGATATGGCCTTAGAATATATCGCGACGCTGCCTGTCACAGCTGCTTTTGTTTTACAATTTGTAGCCTATGCATTATGTAGGCTAAAGAAGAGAAATCTATTGTCGTAGGCTAATACTTGAAGTAGGCTAGTCGCATGCGATTACACTTGAAATTGACCTACAGTATTTATGTGTTGCCCCGAATAAACACATTTATCTGTTTTCAACGTTGTACCAGAATCTGGTTTGCGTTGGAGCATGCACAAACTTTATGGAATGCTACCAGCCAATTCAGTAGGCTAACTCAAGACTTCAAGGACATCATACAACGTTTTTAAGCAACAAACAAAATACTAACATAACAGTGAAGTTGTTCGTTTTTTCATGGTTTAATTTTTTTTCCAAAAGCATCCTCTCCTCATGTGTCTATTGCATTTACGTAAGGAGCTTGGAACAAAGTTGGGTTTTCTTCGTTTTCATTTTCTCTAGGCATATATACATGTAGCTCCGTGATGTCTGCATCTTTCCAGGTCGGAGATTTTCTGGACAGCACTTTGCACTCCATCATAACACTGGCATTTAAGTCAGATCTAACCACATGGACGCACGAAAGACACATCACCAACACGCCCTCTCACTAGGTGTGAATTTTAACCGCATGTTCTACGCCTCATTCAGACACAGCACATTTACATAATGTCTGGAGGAAATACTAGGGGGGGAGTAGTAGAACAACCGGCTAAATTCGGACTTCCATATGACCGGTTATGTCGTTCAGATATACGGCCCCACCGTTTAACATCCGCAGAACCTCCGGTCTTACACGTATGTCTGAAAGCGCTTTGTGTGTCTATCTCACTAAATCCCCCAGCCATTTTGCTCCTGCTCTCAGTCTCTCTCTCTTTCTTTCTCTCTCTCTCTGCCTCTGTGGAGTGCTACTGTTGCCTGAGGCCCCGTCGTCTCTCCCTCTCCACCTATTTATTTGTACCTGTTTTCATCTCTCTGCCTCCAACCTCTGCTTCCCCCGACTCCCTCCCCCAGGCCCCTTTTTTTTCCCCTCTTTGTCGTCCGGCTGAAATGGCATCCACTCGGGGATGGCAGAGAGATATCGAGCAGCCAGGGGGAGATTCTCCGCACCGAGTTTAATTAACCCCGTAATTACGGCATCTGCAGCCGATTAACATATCAAACGAGCGGGCCTTGGGGACACTGGGAGAAATGCAGGTTTTTGGTCCAGTGCGGATCGCCAGTGTCAAACCCACACTCACACACCCACTCATGTCTATGCACAGTACGCACACACACACACACACACACACACACACACACACACACTCACTCACTCACAAATTCACACAACGCACAATTCATCTAGGGAATTCATCTGGTTGGCTGTGTATGGATGTTGAGCTGTGGATGTGATTTATGGATACATATTTGGCAGATTAGCATAGGTTGTATTGATTTTGATCTGATTAAAGAACGCCCTCGCTGCCTGTGGGTAGACTACATTTACACATTCAAAGGACCTCTCTTAAGACACCCAAGTATGCCCAAGATGTTTTCAATGTACTTTTTTTTCTGAAGAAGATGAGTGATCATGTTATTTCCATGCATGACTGATATATAGATAACAAGTTAGCACACCTGTTTGTGAGTGTGTGTTGTGTGTGTGTGTGTGTGTGTCTGTCTGTCTGTCTGCAGCACATCTCTCACCAGCTCAGAATAGCAGTGATCCACCTTATCATTGAAGTCAGATAGCTGACATTTGCACGCTCATATCCTCTCGCCTCTGACAGCTCGGGCTCGGATCATATCTGAGGCGCGCCGAGGAAAAACATTCTTCACCGTGCCGGGTGCTGAATAAGATGTCAAGATGGTGCCGGTGTCGGCCAACTGCGTGTGTGCGCCCATGTAAGAGCACCGATGCCGAGTGTCAATTGTCAATCAGCAGCTTTTGGAGAAGGTGCCACATAGCCGCATGCAGGGAACAGGGGGGGTTGTCCGCTGGTGAAGTATAAGTATAAGTATATATACTCTTGATCCCGAGAGGGGGAATTTGGTCTCTGCATTTATCCCAATCCATAAATTAGTGAAACACACTCAGCACACAGTGAACACACAGTGAGGTGAAGCACACACTAATCCCAGCGCAGTGAGCTGCCTGCAACAACAGCGGCGCTCGGGGAGCAGTGAGGGGTTAGGTGTCTTGCTCAAGGGCACTTCAGCCGTGCCTACTGGTCGGGGTTCGAACCGGCAACCCTCCGGTTACAAATCCGAAGCGCTAACCAGTAGGCCACAGCTGCCCAATGCTGCATGATGATCCATCCAGGACTGAATGAATGGGAATGAATGTACTAACTGAGTTTATTTTTCCTTCAAGGTCTAATGCTCAAGATCAGGGAATGATCTGGTTACATGAGG
Organism: Alosa alosa; assembly: GCF_017589495.1. Classification (NCBI taxonomy): domain Eukaryota; kingdom Metazoa; phylum Chordata; class Actinopteri; order Clupeiformes; family Clupeidae; genus Alosa; species Alosa alosa. The sequence goes on from NC_063204.1 coordinate 23,895,374, forward strand.
CTTTTTAGAAAACGCAACAGTTTGACTCTGATTGAGTGTTCACTGCTTTGATATGACTGGTGATGTTATTGCGCAAGGCATCCTTCCATTATCAGATGGCCGTAATTGTTTTTCGTGATTCCGCCTATCTGGTCGGTAGCTTCCCCCATGGATGCCATGGAGACCAATGCATTTCAAATGAAGAGTCCACGTATGCCGGCGTGAATAGCAACTAAGTTTTTGTTTGTCTTTTATGTCTAATGCTCCTGTTTGGATAAACTGCGCCGAGCAGATGGCTTTGGATGTGTTGCCACAGGCCTGATTGCTTCCGCTTCTGAAAAAGACAAAGAGTGCTTTGCAAAAAAAAATCCAACCAAAAAAAAATATATATACCATATGCCAGGCAGTACCCTGGCATATGCCCGAACGACAAAATCTGCAGCAGACGCGGTGGTGTGTAGGGCAAATTCTCTCCCAATCCCCCCCTCAGCATCTGTGTGGCTGCCATAGCGATGAACTCATAGCCATGTCTCTGTGTACTTGTGATTGTGAAAGGTCAGGAGTTACTCTGCAAGAATTTCTCTCCTCCATGTGTGAAATGGGCACAGAACATAGAAAGGCTAGGACTGTGAGAGACAGAGAGAGCTGAGGAGAAAAAAATAGGGAAGCGTGTGAAATAAAAAGGGCGAGAGAGCGACAGAGGGAGGGAGAGAGGGGAGGTAAAAGAACAAGAGGTTCACTCTTGTGGGCAATGACTGTAAAACATATGAGTGGCAAACATTCTCGACAACAGGGAAGGGAACTAAATATGGCAGAGGTTTAACTGAATATAGCCAAAACTGCTGACCAATGTTATGCATGTATATTTAACACCATGCCATGCTTTTTAGAGTTATCGTGGGTGGTCATTAGAGAGTGATCACGTGTGACTATCTACAGTATGACTCAACCTGCCTGTAAGAGTTTCAGTTGTTGATGAAAGGATGCTCTCAAAGTTTTTCCATCAATGCCGTGGTGCCGAGGGAGATAAGAAGAGACTGAATCTTAAAGGAAAACTATGGCCATTTTAACACAGAGCTCAGTTGATCATGCTCACGGAATACTTTCGGTCAGAAAAAATGTGAAAAAAATCGATGCTGTCTGATGCAAGTTAGCCGGCTAGCGGCTAAGCAGCCAAAGTGTTTACAAGCTACCCAGATAGCAAGCACACGTTGGGTCAACGTTAGTATTGGTTGGCAGTGTCAGAGGTGGAATTTCAATGTTGAAACAATGTCACATCAACATCAGCCCCTCAAGCAACGGTAAATTGAATGTTGGTTTATAGTCATGTTTGGCAACAAAGCCAACGTGTCACTTAGACATCAACAATTATTACACGAGGTATACGCAACAGTGTTAACAAAAAAAACATTAAAGAAATGTCTGAATGAATAGTTGGTCAAAGTGAGATACTTTGTATTGCCTCTCATAACAACGTCAGTCCACCGACAGTGATTGTCAATAATGCAACAATTTCGCTTATCTAAGCGATAAAGGTTATCTAAGCGATGTTACGCAGTTTCTAAGCTAAAACATTTTTTGTCACATACAGCAAACATCCCCTCACCATCCACTAGTTGCCTGTGCCCGGAATACACTGTAAAAAAACACGGTCTCTGTCGACAGCCCAGGCTCCAAAAACGGCAACAAAAACAACTTGGTCCAGCCTGGACCATAAAAAACATAGCAAACTGTTCCAGCCAATCACCGAAGAGATGTGCATTTAGGAGAGTTTCAAATGCACGAGAGGGAGGGGGAGGAAGTAGCGAGCTAGATCTCTGTTCTCTCCAACAGAAGATCACAATTTCGTCGCCGTTTTTAAAAAAAGAAAACATAGTCCAGTCCATACAACTTCATTTCAATTTCAAAAGAAATACTGGACTATGTTTTTTTTTTTTTTTAAACGGCGACGAAATTGTGAATTTCCAGAGCACACTTGGCAATCGACTCCTACGGACTTTCCCCTAAAGATGGCAGCAAAGATGGCAACATTTCCGGAAAGGTACTGGCTTGATGAAATTCATTCTGGACTCTATCCGACCACATAAAGACCTCGGGATACTTCGGTTTGGCTTTAGGGACCCTCTACTCACTACCACGTAAGTGCAATGTTGTTTGGAACTGTAGAAGAGGTATAAAAATAACGTTTTGTAGCGGCGAAATAATATGCCCTTCTCACTTCCACGCTAACAAGCTTTGACTAAAAACGGTAATATCGAACTTTCTCAAAACACATCCGAATGACATGATTTGGATGTCAACTCAACGTATGTACTCCCAATCATCCGTAAATCGATCTAAAGTGCATTTTACTTCGGATAATTCCTTTAAAGTGATACCTTACACCTGTATTTGTTTGTAAGACTAGGATATGCTATTTTTTATTTTTACTGTTTCCCCTCATAATTGTACTCTTAGAAGATTTACACCGTTGAAACACTGCCATGCCAACGTCAGCTGGCTGACTGGCTGCATGATCATTGCCTACGCAATATGCACACAATCGCAATATTTAGCTATATTCATTTATCAGCATAGCACAGCCGCCAGAATGTAGCCTACCCACAAACCGATCACGGACCATTCCATCAGCTGACAGGTAGCCTACTACTATCCCTACACCATAAGAAAAAGAAACTTCCAACAAAAGGTTAGATGAACATCTAAGCTCTAGATGAACATATAAGCTCTTTTCAGTGAGCGTAATCACGAATGACACGAATCACGATTCCCAACTCCCAGCAGGCCTAGTTCCTTTGTTAATTTTGACAATACAAATAAACAACAAATAAGATAAGTTGTGTTTTTTTTATCAGTTTATTATTATTATTTCTGACAAACATTTCATTTTGGAACATCTAATGAGAATGAAAGCACACTACAAATACATTAACTATTGGGTCACCATGACCAAAATGTAGGCTACACGGAAAAAAGGCCATAAATAGCAGTCAATCAATACTACTGTAATAGCGTAAGGGAGAAGGTGTTCCTCCCGGCGAGAGTGGATATTGATGCTTACCGTGAACCATGTCACATCATCCTATTACAACGGACTTTGTATTCTAGTAAATATGAATCCATGTTGACCTACGTTGTTGGTTTGATCAAATGTCTAAACTATAAGTTATAACGTTTCCATATTTCAATGATGATCATCTACAAATGGTAACTCTCCGCCATGTGTCAGATATGTAGGCTGATGTTTTGCGGATTGTTGAATGATTTTCTATTGAAATGTCAACGTCCCCACGTTACCCCACCGGCCAAAATGACGCTGGACCAAAGTCAGTAAACAACATCATGTCAACTTCTGCTATGCCTTGGCCAACATGGGGCCAATGTGTGCTTGCTATCTGGGTATGCTATGAGGGCATGTTCTAAACTGTGCCTTTGTGCCTCCTAACGTTTTGATTTAGAGTCTCCTAGGAGGCACAAAGGCACAGTTTAGTAAATGCCCTCATAGCATAGCTTGTAGACACTTTGGCTGCTTAAGCCGCTAGCCGGCTAACTCATGTCAGGCAGCACTGATTCTTTTCACATTTTTTTTTTCATACCGACAGTATTCTGTGAACATGATCAACTGAGCGCCATGTTAAAATTGGCCAGAGATCTCCTTTAAGACCTAATACTATATATTTTTAACTGCCAAATTGCTTTTGGTATACATAACACTTCACTGAACGGTAGTGAACTGATTAGTACCATAACCATTAATATTAGAAGTAATATAAATATAAATAGGCTCAACATCCACCCTGACTATGTTTTCTTATATTGATATATCACCAAAGCTGAAGACAACTGACAGTAAAACAGCCGATTGTATGTTCAGTACATGTCCTATTAGAGGTGGTAACAATGGGTGGCACACTGGTGCAACAAAAACTGCCTTGACGACACTGGCAACACAGGTCAGATACAACGCTCACATGCCACACACACAGACACACACACACACATACACACATACACACACACATTTTAATTGTTTTATTTGGATCTTAACACAGGGGAAGATTCACAGATCCAAACATTGAAGGAAGTATGTTACACACTTAGTCAGTTCTGATCAAACACAGGATGCATTGTGCTATAAGATTATGATATGTTTGCATCCACACACACACACACACACACACACACACACACATCCCTGACTGACTATTGCATTAGTTTGTCCACTTATATCCCTCTTTCAGTCATTCTTTTGTTCTTTTTATCTTTGCGTACTTCTTTGTTTCTTCCTCTTTCTTTCTTACTTTATTTTTTCTTTCTTTCATTCTTTCTTTTGGTTCTTTCTTTCCTTCTGTCTTTATTTTTTCACTGGTTTCTGAAAAGAATAAATATTGCTATGCGGTCCAAATTATAGAGCGCAGGCCAAGTGAGCTGGAAGTGGAAATTCTGACCCGTGCCGAGCTTGTCTCTGTAATCCGCAGTGCTCTGAAACATAACAAACAGTCATCTCTGGGTGGCGTCTGAGCTTTGTCGAACTCAATTTGGCCTGCAGCTGCCTTTGTGCCTGACGTCAGGCCCGCTACTTTAGATGCAATAGAATGAAAACTATGCTACCCAAAAAAATAACAAGAAGGAATTTTGGTACTGGGCCACAGAAAGAGGTACAAGCAAGCAAAGGGAAACATAAAAAGATATACAGGAAGAGGACACAGATTAAGAAACACAGAGAGAAAGCAAGCATGCTAAAAAACTGATTCTGGAATCCATATGGCTTTGTCTCTCAGTCTTTCCCATTCCTGGAATTCTGAAGCATTTCTTCACAGCTTTGTGACTGCGTTCTGAGCCGCAGGGAGCCAATCACAGACCGCACTGCCTCGGGGGACAGGCTCGCCCGTTTATGACATCATCAATAACCTAGGTTAAACTGACAGCTATTTGTGTGCTTTTCTCAAACAGCCAAACATTGCTAGTTGACGGTCAGTCATTCACAGAAACATACAACATGGTGGTGAAATATTTCATAAGAATGACAGGTCAAGTCCTTCTCCTACCCACAAAAAATCCTCTGACTGCCATTTCAACCAAACCACTGCATAAAGCCAGTGACAGCTTCATAGTTTCAACAAAATCTTATCTGAAAGCACTCTTCAAATACATAATTCAAATTCACATAACTCAAACATCTCTGACTTTGCTTAAGACAGCAGGCTCCTATAGTCTGGTTGGGGGTAATCTGAGACCTGTCTGAACATACTGTTTGTCTGGGTGCAGGCTCGCTCCTGGTTCAGGGTCACTACGCCACGGGTTAATAAGCAGACGTGGTGTGCCAGTCGCAGACTGTGATGTTTAACCAACCTCCGGCCGTAAACATTTCTAACCTTTCAGCTGAACTCTATACTCATTAAACTTTTAGTGCTCAGGAGTGAACAGAGTCTAACAGTGACCGGCATCTTTGCAGCCACATTTACGCCACATTTTCATCTCACTCTATGTCATTAACTAACAGATTCCTTGTGGTGAGGGAATTATATGAACATCAGGATTGTTGGTGGTGTGCATTTGAAGGTAAAAGCATTGACCTTCAAAAAAGAACAGTGGCAATTAGGTCCCTCGCTGACTTGTGAGACTTTTGGATCCAATTACTTTTAATAATTTCTCCATGTTTCTTTAACTTCTCAGTGTCTCTCAGTTGAATGTTAGAACATAAAACCTTTTTGGAAACCTTTAAAAGGGACTTTTAAGAGCTTAAGGATACTTATTTCTGTACTTAACTTAAGATATTTTTTATATGGAAAAAGTATATTACCATTACTACCATTTTTGCCACTCAGATGTCACAAACTGATGAGAGAGAGAGAGAGAGAGAGAGATGTATGACTTGTACAGGAAAATGTTCAATAAATATATGTGAAAATGTTATATTTCTTCTAAACTCCCTTGCTGTTGTAAGTGCACTGGTACCCTCCTTTCCTTAAGGGTATGGAAACATAGCCAGCTGCAGCTGACATCACCCAACATGTCAAAACATGCCACGGAGCCAAAACACTGAGCGTGACCTCGGAGCCCACGTCAGACTTAAATAACACTCAGGCACAGCACTCTGCAGAGGGGGCTGATGGGTAGAGGGGCCTGATGGGAAGCGGTTCCAGTGTGCGGCCCTCAGGCAGGGCCGAGTGTCCCATCCTGGTGATTGAATTAGCCATGCAGCTGTGGACCGCTGACATCACCGTCAGGTCGCACTGGCCAAAAAACATGGCGCTGGCTCTTACACACACAAATAGACACACACACACACACACACAGACGCACACACATATAGTTTACTCAGACGCACACACAGTACATACACAGATGCACACACCCCCACATAAAACCAGCCTTCAGGAACAATTCTCGATCTAAAATAACATGCTCAGCAGCATTTGCTTGGTTCAGATGTACATTTTGATCATAGATAATTAAGACCCTGTCCCAGATACTGAATATCCCAGATTCCTCCACGGTTGCTCTAAGTTAACGGTTCAGCGGTATCTGTCTTGAGATTGCTGCTTTATTGGTATTCTGTCCTAGCCATGTCTGTGCAAATACATAGGGACTGCTGTTAAAGGGGGTAAGAGAGAGAATAAGTATGTAGTCCTCAGAGCATTATAAGAAGCAGAACACAAGGAGCTCCTATACAATTCTGTGACACTGCCATGTGGAGTCAGGGGCGCTGGCGACTGGGTTTTTCTTATAGAGTCGTTAGAGTGGAGCTTGGTAAATGATGCAGTCAGGGCATGCCAGAGCTGGGTAAATAGGTAGTCAGTGCAGTCATGACAATTATGTAGGTCATACATGTTACAAAAACATGGCGCAGTACACAATTGTGACCTGATCTGAAAAAATGAGGCACAAGTCGCACATTCTAATTTTGAGATAAAGGCCGATTACTTCTACCCTAGAGTTCTCGCGAGAGCACAATTTGAATTTGCTCAGCGAGTGACTCTGGCGATGAGTAATGATGCTCATTACCTATGCCCATGGAGCCGAGCTGCCCATCACATCGGTGTATCTGATATAGGCAGGCCAGAATCAGTCAGTAAACATTGGTCATAGTGTTATCCAATTGCGTCAAAGTCCGGAATCAGTCAGTAAACATTGGTCGTAGTGTTATCCAATTGCATGCAGGGATATTTTCAAATGCATGCTTGGTGTCCCCCCTCGAATCGGGCCATTTTCATCACTCGTAGCCAGACCCTTAATCTTTCAGATTTGGGTCTGGATATTCCAGGCTAGATTACTTTAAAAAACATTAAAAATATTTATTTTTCTTTTTATGAAAATAAAAGTATAATAAAAGTTTCATAAAGTTACAAAAATGATTATTCAAGTGGGCAAATCCTACCTGTATCTGCCTGTAACCTGTAACTTCAAACGCCATTTTCTCAGTTTTTCATTTGCAAAAAGATAACGGGAGGCTATAATTCAAAATGCAAAACAATTCAAGATATCATTTTAAAGCTCATGGTGTCCTCTGCCCATTGATGCCATAATCACAATTTTGAATTTTGGGTCACTGTGACTAATTTTGGCAGAACAGGTCACAATTGTGATGCTATTAATACTACATGAACAATTTCTAATACTACTATGTATCATTATAGTGTAATCACAATATAATAATCAAAAACAAAAGAATGGTCATTTATTGCAATGCACACTATGCCTTAATTAGACAGGGGTATAATGAATTCTAGCTCCTTAGTATGTTCACATTTAAAAGAAGAATTAAATTGTTGTGCAGTGCAACACATCTCTACTGTATAAGGTAGTGGCAAATGCTCTAAAAACAGTGTGGACACAATAATTAATAGTCCATGTTCATGTGGAGGGCTGGACTTAGCTAGCCTGGTTTTCAGACTCACTTTGTTTCACTTAGTGTAGAGAGTCTGGCCTTTTACAATTGGAAAATGTTCTACTCTAGCATTGTCTAGCATTGTGGACTTTGTGGAAATCATTGGTCCAGCCTAACCAATCACATTAGCTTGAAACATTGAAACAGTGAAACATTAGTCTTGTGTGTTGTCAGATGCCAGACTAGTATCTCAGTTACTGTAAGGGAAAATGAATGGAGATAGGCAGACAGGGCCAGGCTGAGCAACAATGGAAACATAATACAATCATATAAATATGTACTACTGTTTGCTTATTTGAATAATGAATACATGACAAAACATACCCACAAAGAGATACAAAGTACAATCCAGAGTCCTTTCAATTTGTTTTTGTAGATGTCTGCCAAGAAATAAATTAAATAATAAAAGACCATAAATTACAATACCACAACAATCTTCTTACTGTCTTTTCATATTGGACGGACTGGTTGTCAGACCCTTAATGTTTATAGGCTCAGGAATGGGCTAACAGAATTGCCTTGCACAACACAAACACTAATTAAATGCTTTTAAATCGGGGGTTTGGTGGCCTTGCACATTGTAAGGGACTTCAGTCACCACATGAATGCTGAAACACTTTTAAAGCTTCTGCGTGCGAAATGGTCAGAACAAAGATTAATTGTACTTTACTGAAGGTTATTTTATGAAGGAATTTACATTTTCCTCTGTGTTTTGATCTGTGGTTTGTAAACTATCCTTCATTAACAGCAGGTTTGCTTGTTTGGATGTTGATCTACTGAATACAGTCCTGGAGAGCTCCTAGCATAATGGACTGACAAACTCATTAAAGGCATCCCGTCAGCATTATTCTTTTTAGCATTACTTGCACCAATCATTTCAGTTGTAAAGAAACTGATTTGTTGAAGGAAGCCATGTTCAGCAACACTGCTGCCTTTCACTCCTAGTGTGTTATTGATGTTGGCCTAATGGCCTTATTTACTTATTTACTTACTTTTTTGTTTACTTGAATGTTATGTTTGTCTGTGGACCTAAATTGGCAAAATATGTCTTGTCTTCACCGTGGGATAGTGAAGAAACGTAATTTCGATCTCTTTGTATGTCTGGAACATGTGAAGAAATTGACAATAAAGCTGACTTTGACTTTGACTTTGACTTTGATGTTGTGTTGTATGAGCTGATTTAAACAAGTAATTGCATTATCTCATGCAGTATATGCATAGTGCTCTTCCTTTAAATGGCAAATGAGAAATGGCATGCAGAGAAACTATTTCCATAACAGTAAATACACCCCTGAGAGGAGGCTTTTAATAGGACAAAAACTCAAGACAACTATTTGCACTCTGACAATAATTTGGGTGCTGGGACTTGACCAACATGGGCCACTAGGTTTGGCATTTTAATTAACACTCATTTTCACTCTCAGGATGAATATGAGAGAACCAAATGACAGTTCAAACTTTCAATAAATAAAGGAAACATCAATTTTTCATAAGTAATTGTAGGCCTACTCATGAATGTCAAACTGGCCTTGCATCCTTTTTTTGCAAGCTGTTTTAAGTTAGCCTAATTACTGTCTATTATGCCTGTTTGGTTCAAGGGGTTAGTGTGGTCACTAAAATTAAGGAAATAATAATAATAATAATTAAAAAATGACTGATTCTTTATTTACCCCCAGGTCTGTACAATAGCCTTTTTCTGAAAATGAAGCTTTGTGGTCTGTCACATCCCTACAGTAAACCATATAAAGCACAGAGCTGTGTGACCTGCTGATGGATAAATTTCTGATAAGGTTTGACATTTAATATCTGGACGGACAAGTGGAAAAATATGCGTACTGTTTATTTGTCAACACACGCGCGCAATAGTTCACGAACTCGCCGCTACACGTAGTATAAACATCGGTTATTAGCCTCAATGAGTGTTCGGCAGAAGATAAGCTATGGCACCGCCTGTTATGGTGCACCAGGGGCTGCCGAATAATCATCATTGTCTGTGCTAAAAGGGGTCAGGGTCGAAACTCCCACTGGAGACAGGAGCAAACAAATGAGGCAGCAGCATGAATAAATGCATGCTGCATGAGAAGCCTTATCATGGGACGCATAAACTGCTAGAAAGAGAGAGCGATCGAGGAGGCAAGACCGAGGCACTGAGGGAGGGGAATACTTATACACTGTGAAACAAAACGCAGTGTTTCCCCCATTCATCTGTTGTTAGTAGAAGGCCTTGTAGGACAGCCTGTTGTCTAGTAGTGTAGCTATAACATAATATCATCTTTACATATCAGAACAAACGGTCAAATGCAGACACGCGCACCCACACACAGCTGTCTGTGTAGCCTACTATGTGCACAACTTATGATAACATAGATACAGTATATATAAAATAAATATGAGAAACAACTTGCCATTAATGCTCCTGCAGGTGAAACATTTCCCTTCTTACTACTCTCGCTGTCTCGGCCTCAGTGTCTCCCCCCATTGGTGTTATCTATCCTACAACATGGGTAGTACCTATCCCAACAGATTTTTTTTCTTCTGTTAAAAAGAGCCCGTCTCTATGGCCAATACTCAATCTTTAACACATAATCTCTGTAGACTGGTGCGTAATTCATAAAGCCAACTTCATTGTATGATATCCTGGCCCTTAAATAGGCTACCCTTAGAAACGTGGTTATCATGGCGAAATTGGAATGTTTTGGCACATGTCCATACACTATTAATTCCGATTCCATTTTGTGCATATTATCTGAAAATATGGAAAAATTGGAAGCGAATGCTGATGATAATCATGTAATTTCTTAAATCACAGGCTACAACCGCTCATTTCTGTATTTTTAATATATATAATTTAACTATTAAAATGTGCAATTTATTATTAGTAAACCTGGATGTCTGTACGCGTGCGGAGTGTGTGTGTGTGTGTGTGTGTGTGTGTGAGAGAGAGAGAGAGAGAGAGAGAGAGAGAGAGAGAGAGAGAGCTGCGTTGGGGGTGGGTGTCGCTCGGCCACATGCTTGTGGAGGTAGAAAGCTCTTGCTCAGGCAACATTCAGGTTTACATCCGTCGGTCCTCGGCTCAGTCTAGGCACTAGGGACACAGCAAAACGACTGCACGTGAGGTTCTCAGACACTTGTGATCAGCACCCCTGGATCGTCTCGACAGGGTCAGAGTTTGTTTTGTGTGAGCGCGCCTTCGGGACACAATGTGTCCAACCCCGAACTCCGATTACTTTGCGGCGGTCCCCTGACCAACAAGGAATCTCACTAGCGTCTATGGAGGGGCAAGCAAATCGTTTACCGTCACGATACCACAATTCTATCCTCTGTTATTTGAGAGATGGTAACAAATGAACGGCTCCGAAGAGAACATGGTTGAGAGGACCAGCAAATTCTTGTTGATCGTTGTCGGCTCTGTCTTCTTCATGCTGATTTTGTATCAATACGTGGCTCCCGGAGTCATCAACTTCGGGTCTCCGCACGGGTACCTCGCTGAAGAAGACATGACCATATTCCCTACGCCGGATCCCCATTATGTAAAAAAGTACTATTTTCCCATCAAGGATCTGGAACGGACGATGGATTTTGAGATTAAGGGAGAGGATGTGATCGTTTTCCTTCACATCCAGAAAACTGGAGGTACCACGTTCGGGAGGCACCTGGTTCAGAATGTGCGTCTGGAGGTGCCTTGTGACTGCAGACCTGGTCAGAAAAAGTGTACCTGCTATCGGCCCAACAGAAAAGAGACCTGGCTGTTCTCACGGTTCTCCACCGGCTGGAGCTGTGGCTTACACGCCGACTGGACCGAGCTCATCAACTGCGTACCAGGAGTTCTTAACAAGCGGGAGACTAAAGCAAAGAAATTAAGGTTTGTTTAGGTTCAAAGTTGTATTTGTTCATCAATGTTATTTTCGGTTTCTCCTTTAATTTGGATAATGATATGATTCTAAAACAGAACGAAATATTTAAAGATGATGATTTGGGTTTGTTGCCGTGGTTTTGTTTTCAGTTTAGTGTGTGTGTTTGTTCCTGTCGGAACATTTTGTAGTCGCACCGCATGTTACCCCATTCGTCCGTGTTCCACCCCAGCAGGCGGGGTAAACACACAGGGAAGTGAAAGTGAGAAACTACAGAATTTTCACATTAGTACAACAACCAGCGAAACGGCGCATTATTGTATATGATCATAAGTAGTCTAGGCTAGCTTTTGGCTTTTGGCTTTTGCAGTTAGAATTCGTATTACATGACCAGGGTCTGTTACAATTTATTTAGGTTGTGATAGCCTAGCACAACACTTAAAACCTCTTATTGAAGGAAAACAAACCGTGGTGCACCACTGACGACGAGAGTAGCCAAAGCTAAAGGCCAAGTGAAAGGCTGTCATAAAGGGACTAAACATTTCCACTGTAAAGCACCGCTGGTCGATGGAACTCAACCTTTCTCTCAAAGTCAGTTTTAAGTCATTTCCAAGTTAGCGTATAATTAGGACCACTTATTGCTAGTTTGTAACATCAGTGTTTAGGCCAGTAAACACATCCTTTGGCTACTATGTAACAAAGTAGCCCGTGGTGCTGCAAATAATGAGTGACAGAAGGGTTTATGGTTCCGGAATACTTCCAGTAGGCGAGATGGGGTTTCCTTCTGAGCGCAGTCAGTGGCGACACAGGGGGCTTGGGAAAACGGCACCATAGCAAAGCCCCAAGATTAGTGTTGGTTTTGGATAGTAGGCTATACAGTTAACGTTAGACCTATCTGCTATCTCTACGATGACCTTCTGACCGATTGTATCATGTTCTAATAAATAGCTCTAATAAAAAGGCTCTAATAAATAGCCTAGACCTACCGCATTTGATTTGTCAAAAAATAAACATGGCCTATGTCTACTATCAGTAGCTGCAGAAGTTGTCAAAACAGTGGGGAATGTAAGCGTTATCATCAAAGACTGATATTTGCATTGTGCAAATGGGTTTAAAGTGGAGGTGGTTACTTTTTTTTAATATAACATAGACTCTCTCTATTGTTCAAGGACCATAACGACCTGTTTAGGAAAGCCAACGGTAGCCTGAAGTGCATTTAAATGTTTCCGTAAAATGCTGAAGCCCGTTTCTACCCATTGTCGGTTGGATGATGATATCACTCACGAGCGATTAGGATAAAGCGAAGGCTCTATCACTGCGGTCGTTTGCAGTTTTAGCAGCTGTATGGCATTGCAGCATATAATGGACACCTTTGGTAATGACACGCCATGGAGGGGTCAGATTACGTGAGATTTTTTAGAAGAAAGAAGACACAAGGTGCCGTTTACATTAGCCAACTGCAGACTCCTGCCGTGGGAGCAACAATTCGGCCTGGCCACTTCTCCGATGGAGTAGTACAGTAGTAGGCTATTTATTGGATGGTGACGTCCAGTCACAGCCAAAGAGGAGAGTAAGGATGACGTCAAGCTGCATTATAGTTGCCCAGATAGTGACACCTTGCAACAAGTTTATGATCATCAGTTCATCAATTTGTGTGGTCTTGCATTGATGCTCAGTGTTATATGGCAAATAATTTATTCAATATAGGTGGTCTACAATCGGGCCTCTCTTGTTTGTTGTCACTAACTCATTTTGAGTTGTCTCACTGACTCACAGGGCTGTCTTATTTTGGGATACATTCAAACCACAATGACTTGGTTTTGCCATTGATGTGTGTGGTGCCCTTGAGTTTTACTTAATCCGTTTTTTTCGATTCACACTTTAGTATGTAAAGTGGTGCGTGGGAGTGTTACTATTGGTGGATAAGATTATGTTTTAATGACTGGAATGGAACTGGAAGTCTATGACTAGAAGGTCATGGGGATTTTGGAACAGTAATGTAGATCTTATTTTAGGATCAAATCAGAACTGTGTGAAATGTGGCCATTTTCCTCAAATAAATCAACCTGTTTTATTTTAATTAAGTAGTAAACAGTTGTATAGTCATTGTTGTTTTTAAACATTCAAAGCCACTTTGATCAAGACTTAAATAATTGTTACTGTATTAAGAATAAGGCCTATTACTATGTTGAATATGGACCTGTCCTAAACAAGTGCTAACTTTTAACAACATATTACACACAACATGGTTTTAGGTCCTGCATTAGACTTTAGGATGTATTTTCGAGTGCTGAATATTGATATGGTCTCCCGCTCTCCAAGGCAAAAACTAGCACCAACTCTAAAAATGACTTAATGAATGGGGTTTGTGGTTATTGTAGATCTGATTATCTTGGTGAATAAGTTAGGGCTCCATGGGTAGTGGAGTCCAGATTCAAAACTGGTGTAATCTGCTCTTTAATTGGATATATGGGGAGGTTTTAACTCCTTATGATTATCATAAAAAAGCGGTGGTAAAAAGTCATTATCACTATATCCCCAGGGCAGTCACATAAAACACACACACACACACACACACACACACACACACACACACACACACACACACACACACAGAGAGAGAGAGAGAGAGATTGTGGCTCCCAGGCAGGTTTCTAAGTTAAACATTCCTCTGTCCATGATAGGGACTCTGCTAAAGAAAAAAACATTCTGTCCTTTGTTTGAGAAAGCAAAAATAATTTAGTGTCCTACCATTAGCTGAAACAGACAGTACAGAAAAAACAGATGTCCAGAAAATGCATCAATCCAGTTAATGTTACCTGGCCTTTAGTTACCAAGCTTCTCAGGGTAGGGAATTGACCTAAGTGACTGTTCGTAGATTGCCACAATCGATAACTTAATTGTTTCTTTTTGTAAATAGTTATTTTGTTAGATATTGTCTAACCTTATGATCTGTAGTGGAACAGAATATCTGAATCTCACAGAATGTCTGATCCATTGTATACCCACATCTATCAAAGGGTAGGCCTCATAACCATTCCAGTATACACATCAACTGGCTCGTTAAACAGCTATCTGTCTGTATCCCCTGGCAACAGACTGTTTGTGTGCTTGAGTGATCGCTATCTTTGCAGCCAAAGGACAACGGCTGATTGGTGAGCTTTAAATTAAACGATCTGCTTCTCTTGCTATTAGGCTCACCATTGTCCTTCACTTTGTATATTAACGTTTAGTTAAAATGTTGCCTGTAATGGTTTGGAGGGGGAGGATTTTTTGTTTCTTTGAAATGTTTATTCATCTTTGTGGTGTTAACGGGGGGCCTCTCTGTGAATAGTGTGTCTGTGTTTAGAATAAGTGGATAGACTGAGTTAAGTGTTGGGTGTCACTAATCTCAGGCCCTCACAATAGTGACACACATTTGCAACAGCGAAGCCTTTGTGCCATATTTGGTCATCCAGGCCTTGAGGACATTTGGGCTCTCCTCAGACCACAGAGTGTCAAGGGAACAGGTCAACAGCAAGACCTTTTTTTTTGCTGTCCTTCATGGCTGGTTTAAATAGCAGTAGGTTTTAGCATAGGAATTTATAGCTCTTAAAACAACAGCCACAACAACAACAACACATTTGGTACAGATGCTTTAACACCATCCCAAGAGAGATTAAGTGAATGGTATGGCCATTTTAGAGTGAATAGTTATTAAATGCATGGAGTTGATGGCACATAATTGGATAATTAAAAGGGGTCAGCAGGGCAGTGGAATCTGGGGTTATAAATAAATTGCCCATAAATGGGTGAATCCTCTTTGCCAATGTGCAGTAATCCTTTTGTAAGGTGTACTCTGCTAGTAATGCCAACCACTAGAGCCCCAGCAGATAATTTTACAATATAGGGCAGGGATCAAGGAAAACTGGTGCAATGCGTTTCATGCTACAGATGACTATCTTTTACCATACCATATACCAAACATATGCACATACTGTAGATAGTTCATTTTATAGTTCCTTTCATGAGTGGTGCACCACTAAGGTTTATTGCCTGTCAGCTTTAGCTTCAACAGGGCATCTCAGCATTGAAAATGTAGACCAGTCTCCCGGCTCTGTTCCGGGAAGATCCCAGCCCCCTATTAAGAACATTAAAGTGAGCGAAGATATTGATGCGAGGGGTTCTGCTGAGGCTATCTCGAATGCCTGGTGGAACTGACAGCTGGGTGTTGTGCGCGGAAGGCGCCTGTGAAGTTGTGGTCAGTGCACTCTCAGGCGGAAACCCACTTGTGCCGGGTGGTTTGCCGTTAAATTTCAGCGAGGGCTCTGTCAGGTGTGTCTGTCCACTGAGCTCCCCACTTAGACACCCACTGCAAGTAATTGGGAGTCTTATTGCCTTCCCACTCTCCTCAATCCCCTTTGGCAGTAGTGCATGAACTGTTAGTGGAGAATCGCCAGCCTTACGTAGCGAGCCTGAACCATTAAGGGCTGAAACTGCTTAAAGTGGTTACAAAGTGGGGGTGGGGTGGGGTGGGGATTGAGCGAGAATCTGAAGAGCATGGATGGCCTCATTTGAGTGAATAATTGAAGAGGAGACCCTATTTCTCGTCAGGCGGCGCTCGCACACACACGAGTGGAGAAAGGGTCAGCCTCATTCTGTTTTGAGATTCAAACTCGTTTCGTTCCGGGGGGCTAGTTAGACTCCACCACATGGTCCAACACGTGAGACTGAATGTTTGATGAAGTGTTTATCAGTTTGTGAACATGCCCAATCTTTCATCAGCTGGTAAGTGGATATTGGACAGTCCACAGGAATGCCCAAATCACATGGTCTCTGTTGTAGGGTGTCTCACCTGCAGAGATGTGTTGTGATTATTAGTGTGCACTGTGCACTGTGCACTGAGGCCATGTCTCTCTAGTGTTATTTACTACTATGAAACCGGATGGGCCGCGTGTTTTAATCCAATCAGATCAGCAAGGGATTAAAGTACGACGGCACCCAAAGATGACGATGGGGTTATGCAAATCCCTTTAGCTGAGCATGCCTAAGAGCCACTGTGGGTGTGTGTGCCTGTGTGTGTGTGTGTGTGTGTGTGTATGTCTCTGTGTGTGTGTGTGTGTGTATGTGTGTGTGTGTGTGAGTGAGTGTATCTGACGGTCTGTCTCCACAGCCACAGGCATGTTAGAAAGCGGTAATCCATATGACATTTGGGTTGGGTAGGAAGTCTTACATGAACTGGATGACTTGAATGATTCATTTGCTGCAGGTAGAGAAAGTGCAGAGACATTTATGCATTATATGTAGATGTTATTTATGGTTGCAGTCTGATTGTACACATCCCAGCATGTAGACTGGAAATTTGCTGATGTAAATTACTTTATGTAAGCAGCTATTATGATTGGACACAGATAGTTGATATGTGATTGTAAATAGGACACTAGAATATTTCATGAACATCTTCCTTCTCTAGTACCACAAAATTATTCAAAGAAAGGTGAAGATAGTGCAGCTGTTTCTAATTCTCTGTTCCGACTATGATCGTGTTCATGACGAGATAAGGTCAATGACAAATCAGATATTGTATTGTTTTCACCTCAGCAGTCCAGTACATTGGACTGCAGCCTAACTGCTAACCACACACTTTAAGGTAAAGCTGGCCTGTGCTCATCCCTCTTCTTTTGAACTTAAATCAATGTAAAGTTGAAAGAAACACTATCCTCAAAGAGACCAGCATTGTGTTAACCAAAACACTTGCCCTCATGCAAAGCTTGACACGCAATGATAAATGAACTTCATTTTGCACAGTGTGCAGTTTGCAGCCTGTGGAACGAGCTTTCCAGCAGAGCACAGAAGGTTCGACAAGCTGTGAAGAGAAATGTATGGATAAACACATGTTCCTGGAAGTTAATTAAATTAGCTTGAGGGATGGTTTTTATTGGGAGGAGGATTATGCCACGGTCTGGACTGTGGTTGTGTGGCGAATTGGAAATCCTCTGTTGGAAATGTAATTTAGCCCAGAATTAGGCTGGAAATCTTGTCAAAGGAGCCAGCCTAGTGACACTGATCGTTTATGAGGACGGGTGAAAGAACAATGACTTTGAGAGTTGGGTGTTGTTGTTGTGGTATTTTTGCTGAGAAATCTATCTTACCATAAAGCGTTCTCTCTTGGTCTCCCTCAGTATGTGAAGGGGAAATAAGCCAGAAATCTCAGTACCTTTCACTAGTAAAATAGCTGAAGAAGAGAACTGTGCCTAGTAGGCTAGTGTCTGATGTGACCGAACACCTCATCACTGATCTATGACAAAGTGGAAGTAGCCTTCTCTCCAAGCTCTGTCTTTCACAAGATCTAGCAGTGGCGCACAAAAGATCTGCATTGATATGTTTATTTATTTGCCATTTTAGTCTGTCAATTGCAATGTTGTTATGTTGTTTTCTCCAAAGGCTGTTATTCGCCCCCTAACCCAGCTAAGGGACGAATGAAAGTGTGGCTGTGTGCATGATGGGCTTTTTTTACCTTTTGGAGCATACTAGAGAATAGAGGAGAGTTTGTGTAAATAGTGTGTGTGTGTATGTGTGTGTGTGTGTGTGTGTGTGTGTGTGTGTGTGTGTGTGTGTGTGTGTGTGTGTGTGTGTGTGTGACATATCCTTTGGACTGCACACACACACACACACACACACAACACACACACACACACACGCAAACACATGAAAGTGGGGCACCATGCGATCGTGACAAAATTGATTTTTTGGCGAAGGACAAATTGCAGAGCGATGACAGATTAAGAGCGGAGCGAGTCGTAATTAGGATTTGCCTGCCTTACATTTGAATCTGAAGGACGTTTTAGAATTTATGGCTATTGTGTGTGTGTGTGTTTGTGTGTGTGTGCATGTATGTATGTCTGTGTATTATTAAATGTTTGTGTAATGCTGTGTCGGTTGATGTGTTTGAAGATAGAAAATGGGGTCTTTATCTCATCTCTCTATACTCCACTCTCTCCCATCTAAACCAGCATCGAGAAACCCCATCTTAACGAGGCGCTCTAATAATAGATTGAGAATGTATCGCCACCATCTCAGGCAATCTGTCACCTCCTGTTCCTTTGGAAGAAGGGCAGAGGAATGGGGAGAGTCGACAGACAGGCTCAGGCGCAGTCTGGGAGCAGACACATTCTCAGGGAGCCAAGTAGCATCGGGGGAATCAGCAATTTAATTAAAGACTTAGCTGTGAAGGGCCATGTACAAATGTTCCGTTTTCACTCTCCTCTTGGCTGAAAATGAAATCTGACAACAAGATGAGAGGGGAGGGGGTGTTGTGGTGATGTGCTAGAGTTCCATTAGGAAATTGAGAAAGGAGAATTTTGGAATTTACTTTGTGGGAACACTCGAAAAGCAGAGAAAGGGAAATTGGGAGCCGATGCAGGATGTTTGTAATCCAGAGAAAGTGATGAGGATAATGGACACATGGTGACTGCACATTTTTGGGATGAAGGCAGCGTATTTCTCACTTAATGCTGTGCTAGTGCAAGTGTCTGTTTTTAGATGAAAGGCTTTAATGGAATTTTGCCCTGAGGTCTACCTTGTCTTTGTTATTGAATTACTTAACTGGAGCCTGGTTTCATTAAAGTTAGGTCGTAGTAGCTACTCAGAACACAGTGACCCTAAAAGTTTGAAGATATATCCTTAATTTGACACACATAGATGTCATTGTGTGTGTGTGTGTGTGTGTGTGTAAGTGTGAAAGTGATAGAAGAGAGAGAGGGGGGAAGGCGTAGGGCGATTAGACTGCCTATTGTGATGCATTGCCTCTGCAGTGCAACAGTCTGGTCGTGATGTAATTCCGACACAGCGCAATGAAAGAGTGTCAGTAAGAAGATCGGCCTGAAAAAAAAAAAAAACGTCTTGATGAAGAGAATGGCGCAGTAGTGTTCTCCAATGCTAGTGTATCTTTTGGTGTGTACTGCTTCCCAGCTGGGGGATTATGAAAGCCTTCCAAATGTGTGGTTTCGATGCGGCTGACTACTTCAAATGTCTGCCCTTGTGTCCGTGGCTTTCTAGAGAGTGTTTACATGTGTTGCAAAGTGCTGGTGTTGAGTGTGTGGGCCTCTCAACAGAGACACCCGTTAGCCTAACTGTCTGTCTCTCCCTATCTCAGACACATGCCTCAATGAAGCGTACTTACGTTCCTGGACCTCAAACTGTGAGAGTTTAGCACTCTGTACTCTACTGCTTTATCCAGCTCCTCATCTCTCACATCTGAAGGCCAACCTCAATGACAAGGGAAAGGGAAGAGAAAGAAAATGGCTGACATCAATTTGCCATGGAAAAATACTTTGAGGTCATTCACTTGGTTGCCTGGATAATTACTAAGCATATAAGAAAATGTGAGTGAGAGAAAAGAGAATATTTGTCATTACATGGGGGTGAACTAGATAATATCCCCTGAGAGATACAGTATATGTTATAATTTGACATACAGTACATTTGTTTTATTGCATAGTTTGTTTGTTTGCTAGATGTGTCCTCAAAATCATGATTGGACCCACCTGTCCCAGGCATCCGAACGACCCATACACATACAGGCACATTACATACACACATACATACATACATACATACATACATACATACATACATACATACATACACACTACTAGAACTGAACTAGAGCAGCGAGTGTTAGTTGAGGTTAAGGAATACGCCATCTTTAAAAAGGCTTCTGAGGAGAGGGTGAGAGAAGTGTATGTGACAAGTGTGCCGTAATGCCGAGGTCTTCAACCCCTATCACACACCCCTCAGGGGGGAAATGCGACACGTGTATGTGGGTGTCTGGAGCGGCAGTGTGTGTGTGTGTGTGTGTGTGTGTGTGTGTGTGTGTGTGTGTGTGTGTGTGTGTGTGTGTGTGTGTGTGTGTGTGTGTCTGTGCGTATGTGTTTATATGAGGGGGGTTGAGGATTTCTAGATGTGCATTCCGCCGGATGTCATATCATTATCCGTTTACCGACCTATTTATACCTCAGTATCCAGTGCTGCCTACAGAGACAGAGAGGGGAGGAGAGGAGAGGAGAGGAGAGGAGGGGAGAAGATGGGAGGAGAGGAGAGGGAAGGAGAGGAGAGGAGAGGAGAGGAGGGGAGAAGATGGGAGGAGAGGAGAAGATGGGAGGAGAGGAGAGGGGAGGAGAGGAAAAGATGGGAGGAGAGGAGAGGGGAGGAGAGGAGAGGAGAAGAGAGGAGGGCACATGCGCTCAGAACGCGCCAGAGGCAATGCTGCAGTCTGCTGAGCGCTGCCTTATTAATGGCAGTGGCTGAGATCACAGACAGACCTGCTCTCCATGGGCCTTCTGGTGTGTGTGTGTGTGTGTGTGTGTATTAGTGTGTGTGTGTGTGTGTGTGTGTGTGTGTGTGGGTGGGTGTTGTGTGTGTGTGTGTGTGTGTGTGTGTGTGTGTGTGTGTGTGTGTGTTAGTGTGTGTGTGTGTGTGTGTGTGTGTGTGTGTGTGTGTGTGTGTCTTCCCTCTAAAATGGCACTGACATTGCACCTTCATACATTTGGGATCTTAAAGCCATGAAGGTGTTTACCTGTCACTGGAAGTCTTTTCTTATCCTTGGAGCCATGGGCTGTGTAAGGACCCATTTTTCTGCCGTTTCTTCTTGTCAACAGCTCTCGACCATCTTTTTTTTGACCTGTTTTCAGCCCAATGGTATTGTCTGTTGGCTTGGCAACACTTGGTCCTCCTTTCGGTCCAACTTACTTCCATGTGTGTGTGTGTGTGTGTGTGTGTGTGTGTGGGGGGGTTGTGGTGGTGGTGGTAGTGATCTCAGTGTGATGACAGGACCAGGGTCAAGCCGTCTGTTGGAGCGTGGCGCGCGCTGAGGTGTTTAATTTTCTACCAGCAGTTCGCCGGCGCTTTCTGCTGAACAGGAGCGCCACTAATGGCTGGACAGATGGCCATGAATATGCAACGCTAGCCTCCTCAGTTTGAATGTGACTGCTACTCTCGGGAAACAAGAGATGACGACAAGAAAAGGGCAGCTTTTGTCTTATTCGTCTCCTCATGACGTCCGTCGTCAGAGCTGAGAGAGAGTGAGAGAGAGAGAGAGAGAGAGAGAGAGAGAGAAAACAGGAAGTGATGGGGAAGGAGTTGTTTTGCCTCATTTGAGTAAAGGTGTTTAGGATAGCTCCAATTAAGATTGGTCAGATTGATTTTGGGGTAGTCTCATCCCTTAAGGCAGCTGCCATGGTCAGCTCAACTTTTGAGTCAGGTGGCTGAACTTCAGCGAAGGATGAAATGATCTTAGCTCTGGGGAAGGCTGTCTGATTTGTTTTGTTCCGAAGGTTGTCTGTCTGTTATCTTTTTTATCTCCTACAATGTCTTTTGACTAGCTTACACAGCCTTGTGTCCCTGGCTGATTTGTTTGAGGAGTGTTTTTGAAATACTTTTTCAAGTTTCTGTAAACTCAAAGTGTTACATTCATCATAAATGAATGGAAACGTTTGGGTGACTAGAACATGGTATATGGCCTTGATGAGTGTTGAGGGTTTGCTCTGTTGTTCAATGCACGTTAACCCAATAAAAGGCTCTTGGAAAATTGTACAAAACCTCTTCAATTTAAAAGCCTTTTGGTTATGGCATAAATCAACCTTGCGTTTTTTTCTTTTCACCTTGTAGCTAGCTGCCTCAAAATGAGATGTCAATCAAAGTCAGATGCTTTATGAGACACCAGACCTTG
The DNA here is from genome assembly GCF_017589495.1 of Alosa alosa. Classification (NCBI taxonomy): domain Eukaryota; kingdom Metazoa; phylum Chordata; class Actinopteri; order Clupeiformes; family Clupeidae; genus Alosa; species Alosa alosa. The sequence continues at coordinate 23,917,803 of NC_063204.1, forward strand.
GGCAGAATAATTCAGTTTGAGGCGTTTCCATCCGCGCCATCAGATCCGTGTCAGATTCAGTATTGACTATAACCCTCGGCCTGACAGGACCGCTAGTCCCTGACACGTCTGCCGTGTCTAAGCAGATAACAGAATTGGAGCGGTCAAGGTTGAAGGCTGAAAAGCCGGTTGCCATCTCGTCATGTCTGAATGGGTTGGAGGGGAAGAGAATGAACGTCTTGATGTAGTCGATGACGGGAGAGATGCTCTGGAAGGCGTGGACGTTGATGGCAGAGCACAAAGAAAGCGTCAGTTGTGAGAGTGTCGTTGATGATACAAATCAGGTCTTAAATATCAGATGGCCATATTTGGTTTTCAACTTAATATTCAGTCCAAATTCACAGGCGTAGCTGTTAACATCCTTATCCTCTCTACTGCTTTTATTCTTTCACGTTTAATTCTTTTTACATTTTCGCACACAATCATTGATCCATCCCTCCTTCCATCCTCCCCTCCTTTGAGGCTTCTCTTAGTCACTCCATTCCTCCCTCCCCTCACCTCCATCACTCTCTTCCTCCAGCCACAGGTCTGCTCTGGAGCTGCTGCTGTTGTTCTCTGTTGGTGCTTGCTGGCTGCTGTGCGCTGCATTATTCAGCCATTTTGATTGGAACAACTTTGAAGCTCCGGCGGTGGCAGCGGTCCAGGCTGCAGTTGGACTCCGCTGCTTTTCTCCTAATGAAACTTTTTAATGGAGTGCCATATGTTGCCCCCCCCCCTCCCCCTCCCCCCTCCCCTCTCCCCCCACCTCCACCTCCACCTCCACCGCTCTCTGGGCCTGGCTGCTCCACTGCGCCGCCTGCCCCCCTCCTGAGACACTGTTGTTGTGTTGTGGCGCTCACCTACGTCACTGGGGGGGGTGAGAATAGGAGGGTGGGGTGGGGTGGGGTGGGCAAGGGGGTGAGAGAAAGAGAAAAAGGTGTGACATGCTTCTGTATGTGTGCTTAGGTTCATGGGAAGGTTTTTGTTTACATACAGAATTTCAGTTAGTACGAGTTCTGAAAGTTGTTCTGTTTGTAAGATCTCTCCCTCTTTCTCTCTCTCTCTCTCTCTCTCTCTCTGTGTTTGCGTGCATTTGTGTTTACACTTGTCAGATGGGACACAGCATAGTCTCTCTCACCTTTTGGAAGATTTCCAAAACAGTTGTTTTTGTTAGGGCAAGGGAAAAATGTAAATGGTTATTTGTGTGTGTGTGTGTGTGTGTGTGTGTGTGTGTGTGTGTGTGTGTGTGTGTTTATGTGTGTGTGTGTGTGTTTATGTGTGTGTCTGTGTGACACAGACACGTGCGTTGTTCAGCTGCTGGTGGGGGTTGCCACTGGGAAACATAAGCTCAGCTACCTTTCAGAACTGGCGAGAGTGTGTGAAGGAATGTAATGGGTGGGCTGTGTATAAGTTTGTGCGTGTTTATTGCAAATAAATGTGCACTTGATGTCACATTCATTTACGCATTCACGAGACCTGTATGCAGCAATGCTCTCATTCTATATCAATGTTTCCAGATGGAGTAGAATGTGGTCTGTGGTGTGGGACTACTAGGAGATGAGATCATTTTGCACAATATGTGGAGCAGAGTTGTGTGTGTAAATTCCGCTTAAAACCAGAATTGTAAGTCTGCACTGCATTAAAAGTTAGGTCAGTGGAAGTTTAGAGTAAACTGTTCTCTTTGTGTGTGTGTGTGTGTGTGTGTGTGTGTGTGTGTGTGTGTGTGTGAGAGAGAGAGAGAGAATTTTGTGTGGGAAAAAAATGAGAGACAATCTTGGTGTGTTCATTCACTAACAGGTAAACAGCCCTAGCATAAAAAGGCAACTGAAAATCTCCCTCAAAAGCCTTGGGTTCCCCTGTCTTTTAACAACTGACCTGAAACCAGCTTTATGGATCTTTTCTCCCCCTACCACCCATCTCCATATCGACAATCAGGCTGAACCCAAACCAGCCGAGGGAGGGAGGCCTCTCCTCCGGCTCCTGTAGATCTCCACAAACGGGCATTTGTAAACCTGCCCTTGCTGTTTGACAGGCGTGGTAATTGAATCGTGGGTAAATGCTAATAGTGCTTGGTTTGCCGTTGCGTGCCGAGGGACGCATTTGGTGTGCCTAGCAGCGGTGGGACGGCAGGACTGCGGCTGTAGCGATGCTGATTTGTTAATTACTTCAGTCGCCAGAGGCCCCAGGGTGACGGAGGCTGCAAGCAAATGAAGCTGTAAAGCTGCAGGTGGCCAGAGAGGAGGAGGAGCACAGCCGCATGACAGGTTCACAGGCAGGCAGACAAACAAGTGTGTGTGTGTGTGTGTGTGTGTGTGTGTGTGTGTGTGTGTGTGTGTGTGTGTGAGAGTGTGTCTGCGTATGTGTGTGTGTGTGTGTGTGTGTGTGTGTGTGCGTTTGTGGTGTGTGTGTGTGCGTGTGCAGAGAGGAAGACGAAGGAAGGAGGAGGTGATGTGTCTTGTCTGAGGGATAGCTGTAAAGCCATTCTTCTGTTCTTCATATTCTCTCAAAATAGCTCTGTGTCTGTCTGTGTCTCGTTCCCTCTGTCTTTCTTCCATCCATCGCTTTGTCTTGCTTTCCCTTTCAGTCGCTGTCTGAAGGTGCAGACGGGCTTCCCCCTTCCTTCTCTTTCTCTTAATCACTCTCTCGCTCTCACACACACACACATACACAAACATACACTCAGATATGCAGACACACTCACACACACACACACACACACACACACACACACGCACACACACACACACACACACTCTCACACACACACACACACACACACACACACACACACACACACACACACACACACACACACACACACACACACATTGTCATAATGATTTTTTTCTCTTTCTGGTATTACAGCCGTTGGCGGTGCTGAGCGGGTTGTCTAAAGGGCCGATTGAAAGGGATTTAAATGAGCAGGGTGGACGGGGATGTGCCGTCTAATTCACTTTCCTATTGGAGCAGCTACCAGCTCAATGCATCACCACACAGCTAAGGATAAACAGAGAGAAAGAAAAAGGGGAGAGAGAAAGAGAGATGGAGGGAGGGGGCGAAAGTTCAATTGGAGGTGAAGTGTGTGTGTGTGTGTGTGTGTGTGTGTGTGTGTGTGTGTGTGTGAGAGAGTGTGTCTGCGTATGTGAGTGTATGTTTGTGTATGTGTGAGGTGGGGGACTCAACTGTCCCCCACCTCCTTCATTTTATTATCCATTTGTTTAGGAGTGCTCCATCATGTGTGCAAGTGCTCTGTTGATTGACAGGCAGTCTGTGTGGCATGTCCCAAAGGCAGGGGTGTGAAATATGCCCCTAAGGGAAGGAGAGGAAAGCCATCGCTCCATCCACACACACTCCACCCAGTGGCCTGTCTGTGTTTGTAATTAAGAGAGAGGAGGAGAGGAGTGGAAAGGAGAGTAGAGGAGTGGGGTCAGGTTTTATTTTTCTTCTGGTACCTTGCAGCGTCTCTCTGTTTGGTTGCATCACATGGCTGTCTGTCCTTCGGTTTGTGTCTGTTTCTGTGTGTCTTCTCCATTCTCTCTGCTTATTCTGTCTTACTGGTTATTGCTTTCTGGCACTATTTTATGTGCCTTCTCTCTCTCTCTCTCTCTCTCTCTCTCTGTCTTGAGACTGAGCAATTTTGTTTTCATTTTTGCGTTTTTTTGATTGTTCTTTTTGTTTTGTGTGTGTTTGTGTTTGGGGTGGGGGTGGTAGTTGTTGGGTGTGGATTTTAATATGGTTTTGGTTTTTTGGTTTCATTTTGAC